>NW_026782232.1:0-172500 GCF_031769215.1 Ylistrum balloti
AGTTAGTCTGGACAGCAGAACTGAAAATTTCGTACAACAATTATACGAAGTTGTTATGAACGGAACTTTATTACGGATAGAACATCGTCTATATTCTGGTGTTACCATCAAGGACAGGTTAATCGTTCGTACAGAGCCCTAATGATAGTGTGAAGGTATGGTCGTTAGCGCAACATTGAGAAACAAAGCTGAACGGTCATGCTGGATAACAGGAAAAAAGATGTAGGTTGAAAACAAGGAGTAGAATGACAAATCATATGTGAAACGTAAAACTTAATATTGAAATAGAGCGCAAGACTGAAATAGAATGCCAGACGAAGTTTTGAGTGAAAAATGAATTCATGTACATTTATATATGCGCTCTCATGAATACATACATACATTAATGTATACGCTTTCAAGTTTGTGCAATCTTGGGGATAAGAACTAAATAGCTACAGTACTTCGGTTGAGTAACTTATCTGTAATAAATCCGACGGGTTCAAGTTGATCTTGATGTTCAATCTAGTGTGAAAAATACTGTACACATAAACGAGGTTCAAATAAGAATGTAAAGCTGAAGTTTGTCTCATCGTATACCGCATCGTAAGCTTGAAACGTCCGAACGTCTCCAACGAAGAAGATTAAGTTTCATACTAGGTAATGCTGGAGAGAGAGAGAGAGATGGGGGGGATTTTCTAGTTCCCCACAATTACATATGGTATATTTTCGTGATTCTGGTGTAAATCTGAACAAAATGAGGCCAAACATGGAAAAATCCTTATAATACGTATCATGGACTATCACTTCACCGTAAACCGACTGTCTAGGAATCATGGGTAATTTCCCATTAGGTACCTCTTTGCCATTTTCTTAGATGCTGTATTTCTTGGCGGGAAAAAATAGCGGGAAAATATATATCGCTTTATGGGGAAGAGTTACAAAAAAGTCTCACTGCTATCAAGTTATCTTTCTATATAAAATACATGTACCTATAAGTAAGAATAAACAAAATACTAATTTCAAAATAGTATATATATATATCCGGATTTTGAAGTAATTTAATCAGTAATTGATCTAACATCAAATGTTAAATAGTAAATGGGTAGTAAGAAGGATGGGTTGGGTCAACAATTCCATAATAATCCTCCAGACACCCAATAACGCCTCTCTTCAACTTATATTTGTCCCCTTCCAATCTTTTCTGCTTTCTCGCAACCATAACTGTTATTGTGTTACTATGTTTTTTTACGATCATACTGGGTATCAGCAGTTCGATATCATCATCTTTTCATCGTCACATGCATATAAACTTATAACATACTCCTGTTCTTTTCTCTGTAGTTCCTAATATGGTAATTGCAATGTATTTTAAAATATTATCAAGTGATTATGACCCCAGTTCCCTTTATCTACGTACTCTGAAGAAATTTCCGTTTTTAGAGTCATACATCTCCTTCATGAACGTTGATATTCAGAGCCTCTTGCCGGACTTTCACGGTCCTTATCACCACTGTAGATCCGATAAGTTGGATATAGAAGATCGGGGGCACGATTGATGCCCCCACCTCAGTTGTTGCACTGAAAGCAAGACCTGTTCTAGAAATGGGACAGACGGATGGATGGAGGGACGGAAAATGATACCGCATTAGAAATCCATTTTTCCATGGTTTTATGCTCAGCTATGTTATTCACGAGTTATTATTATATACAGTGCGCTTTGTTGAGAACAGAGACGTATGTAACACGCATAAGTTTCTGCTGAGAAGTACGTGATGGATATTGGACAAGTTTGACAGGTGTGTTACTGTGCACGTGCTGAATTCTGGCAGGTGTTCTGAGTAAAGCATGATTCGTACGACGTGATGTATACAAATTGTATCGGCGACAGAGACGTTGTACAATATTTGAGCCGTTACCGGTACAATCGAACCAAACAACGGGAACAGGGAGGAAGAATGATGGGAACAAGGGAGTGAAGGAGGAGAAAGAGAATATAGGTTGGAGACACATTTCATCTGAAGCTTCCTGCTGGCACGCTCTCTAAATTGACAGATTGTGTGGCGATTGAAACAACTGTCGACATTTTCATACCAGTTACAGTAGCTATAAAACGACACATGTACTTGGGAATGCATACAACATTTCGAGGATATTTGTTACAAGTCTCTTGCTCAAATCGGAGTCTTATATCACTGATTTAAATGTATTAGTCGACAAACTTCTATTTCTCGATACGTGTAAATCGTCACTGAATGCCATCTACTGGAAAGGTCGTCTGAAAGCTTTTTGGAAAACTAGAAAATAAAAAACGGTTTTTGTTAAGAATGATTCAATCAAACTACAATCACATAGAATTCCAACATTTAAATATATTATCATATATATATCCTTTCCATATCCTATCGTATTTATATATCATGAACACACAGAAATCGTAATGTTAAAGATATCCAAAGACATTATAGAATATACATGTATTTTTTAATGTATAATAATGCGTCATAAAAAACATGTCTAACCAAACAGTGACTAGTGGCTTATTAGACATGATAATTAAATATATAATGATTAGCTAAGTGTCATAGGAGGAGTGAGGAGAGGGATGGGGCAGGGGTTATGGTTGGGGTGGGGTGGGGATCTGTTATTATACCAATCTGACAACAGTGCAGTATGCTTTATAATGACTTATTCAAATTATTAATCTACAATGTAGATTGATAAATCATAGGTATTTTTTTATGTACAAACAAGATTAACTGACGGACTGGGAAAGATGTGTAGACAGATTCTTTACAGACATACCAAATTGAAAGAAGCACGACGAGGTTGAAACTAGTTTTTAAAATGTTTCAGTCGACATATTGTGTTTCATAATATGATTGCATTTGTTAGTTCGATTTTGAAAAGTATCTTTTTTACGTTGTGTAAATAAGGGGAATAACTCGTGCCGATCTTTACTCAACTGAATGCTTTTTTTTTATAAATACATCTATACACATACATTTTATTTTCTTGTCTTTAAATATTGATTTGATTCCAAGTCGAAATATGCTTGTATTTGTTTTATTTGTTTGAGTAAAAGAAAAATTCCGGAAATTATTTATTTTTATATTATAATTCTTATATTTTTTAACCGGTTAAATATATGTAAGTGTTAATTTCATTACTTTATAAACACATGGGATTCAGAAATGAACGGGTTAATGCTAAAATTAAATTTGATGTGTTGTTTGATGAAAAGTTATTTCAATATGTTTCACAATACTGAATCCAACCTTTATATCTTAATATATATATGTAATATATACTTATGTATATGTATAGTTTTGGTTGAGTTGTCTCCCCTTGTAAAATATTTCCATTGTTTTAATACAGATCAAAGGGACCATGTGGACAGAGTGATTTGGTGCTGATAATAGAGGGCGATGAGCAGACTACTGACGACAACCCACGACGAATCTCTGGCCGGCGGTACCCTGTGGCACGCTCAACGGGCCTGGGGAAACTGGTTAGGGACATACATTCAGTAACTTTCCTTATCACTGTCAGTACTTGTAACTTGAGTTGTATGTGTTACTTTTCTTTATTGCCTGTACTACTTGTTTGTAAACTTTATTATTTTCCAGTATATCATGTTACTACTTGTTGTTCCATTTTACTCCCATTTATTGACTGTTTCTATTTGTTACTCAACGTTCAGTGTTTCTTTCATTTATTGCCTGTTACTACATGTGATTCGTTCCGGTTACTTTGCATATCTTTATTGCTGTATAAACTTTATTTTACACTTCAGGTTATTTCCTTTATTGTCTGTACTACTTCGTTTCTTAATTTTGTAACTTTGCTCTAACTACTTGATGCTCCGCTTTCAGTTACTTCTCTTTCTTGGCTGGCAGTACTTGTCTTTCAGTTCCTCCTATTATTGAATGTTACTCTTTGTTACTATATTTATTGTTACTTTCCTTTTCTTGACCGACGAAGGACTGGACGTCTACTGACCGACGAATACCGACCGACTGACCGACGTCGGACTCGACGCCTACCGACCGACTGACTGATGACGGACACGACGCCTACCGACCGACTAACCGACAACGGACACGACGAATACCGACCGACGACGGACTCGACAAGAACCGACCGACTGACCGACGACGGACTCGACGTTTACCGACCGACTGACTTACGACAAACACGACGTCTACCGACCGACTGACCGACGACGGACTCGACGCCTACCGACCGACTGACTTACGACGGACTCGACGCCTACCGACGACTTACCGACGACGAACTCGACGTTTACCGACCGACTGACTTACGACAGACACGATGTCTACCGACCGACTTACCGACGACGGACTCGACACCGACCGACTGACCGACGACGGACTCGACGCCTACCGACCGACTGACTTACGACAGACACGACGTCTACCGACCGACTGACTTACGACAGACACGACGTCTACCGACAGACTGACCGACGACGGACTCGACGCCTACCGACTGACTTACTGACCACAGACACGACTGTGGTTGGTGAGTCGGTAGGCGGGAGTCGTGTCCGTTGACCGACTGACTTACGACAGACACGACGTCTACCGACCGACAGACCGAAGACGGACTCGACGCCTACCGACCGACTGAAGACGGACTGGACGTCTACTTACCGACGACTACCGACCGACTGACTGACAACGGACACGACGCCTACCGACCGACTGACTAATGACGGACAAGACGCCTACCGACCGAATGACCGACAACGGAAACGACGTCTACCGACCGACTGACTGACGACGGACACGACGCCTACCGACCGACTTACCGATGACAGACTCGACGTCTACCGACCGCCTTACCGACGACGGACTCGACTCTATCGACCGCCTTACCTTCGACAAAGACGATACATATCGACCGGTAGGTAGTTGTCGTCTTTGTCGTCGGTAAGTCGATTGGCCGGTGTCGGGTCTGTGGTCAGTGAGTCGGTGGGCGAGCGTCAGGTCTGTGGTCGGTGAGTCGGTGGGTGGGCGTCGGGTCTGTGGTCGGTGAGTCGGTGGGCGGGCGTCAGGTCTGTGGTCGGTGAGTCGGTGGGCGGGCGTCGGGTCTGTTGTCGGTGAGTCGGTGGGCGGGCGTCGGGTCTGTTGTCGGTGAGTCGGTGGGCGGGCGTCGGGTCTGTGGTCGGTCAGTCGCTGGGCGGTCGTCGTGTCTGTGGTCGGTCAGTCGCTTGGTAGGCGTGGTGTTCGTCATCGGTCAGTCTGTCGGTAGGCGTGGTGTCCGTCGTCGGTTAGTCGGTCGGGAGACGTCGAGTCCGTCGTCGGTCAGTCGGTCGGTAGGCGTCGAGTCCGTCGTCGGTCAGTCGGTTGGTAGACGTCCAGTCCATCGTCGGTCAGTTGGTCGGTGTCGAGTCCGTCGTCGGTAAGTCGGTCGGTAGCCGTCGTTTCCGTCGTCGGTCAGTCGGTCGGTAGGCGTCAAGTCCGTCGTCGGTCAGTCGGTGGACGGGCGTCGTGTCCGTTGACCGACTGACTTCCGACAGACACGACGCCTACCGACCGACGACAGACTCGACGCCTATCGACCGACTGACTTACGACAGACGACGTCTACTGACCGACTGACCGACGAAGGACTGGACGTCTACTGACCGACAACTACCGACCGACTGACCGACGTCGGACTCGACGCCTACCGACCGACTGACTGATGACGGACACGACGCCTACCGACCGACTGACTTACGACAGACGACGTCTACCGACCGACTGACCGACGATGGACTGGACGTCTATTGACCGAGGACTACCGACCGACTGACTGATGACGGACACGACGCCTACCGACCGACTGACTGATGACGGACACGACGCCTACCGACCGACTGACTTACGACAGACGACGTCTACCGACCGACTGAACGACGAAAGACTCGGCGTCTACCGACCACCTTACCGACGACGGACTCGACGTCTACCGACCGCCTTACCTACGACACCTACCGACCGACTGACCGACGACAGACACGACGTCTGCCGACCGACTGACCAACGAAGTACACGACACCTACCGACCAACTTACTAACGACAGACACGACACCTACTGACTGACATACACACAATAGACATGACACTTACCGACCAACATACCAATGACAGACACTACACCCACTGACTGACATACACACAATAGACATGACACTTACCGACCAACATACCAATGACAGACACGACACCTATCAACAGACAAGCACAAAACGTATCATTATCAAAATTACAATGAAAAAATAAAAGATAAAAACAAATTGAGATATATCTTTATATTACTTTTAGATTGTTTAAGTAGACAATGTAACAATACCATGATTGTTCTAACCCAGCTAGCTGTATAGGTAGATAATGTAACAATGCCATGATTGTTCTAATCCAGCTAGCTGTATAAGTTCCAGTCCAGCTAGCTGCATAGGTAGATTATGTAACAATGCCATGATTGCTCTTATCCAGCTAGCTGTATAAGTAGATAAAATGATGATTCCATGATTTTTCTAATTCAGCTAGCTGCATAGGTAGATAATATAATAATTCCATGATTGTTCTTATCCAGCTAGTTGTATAGGTAGATAATGTAACAATGCCATGATTGTTCTAATCCAGCTAGCTGTATAAGTTCCAGTCCAGCTAGCTGCATAGGTAGATTATGTAACAATGCCATGATTGCTCTTATCCAGCTAGCTGTATAAGTAGATAAAATGATGATTCCATGATTTTTCTAATTCAGCTAGCTGCATAGGTAGATAATATAATAATTCCATGATTGTTCTTATCTAGCTAGCTGTATAAGTGGATAAGATGATGATTCCGTGATTGTTCTAATCCAGCTAGCTGTATAAGTAGATAAGATGATGATTCTGTGATTGTTCTAATCCAGCTAACTGTATAGGTATATAACAACACAATTCCATGGTTGCATTAGTCCAACTAGCTGTAAAAACACTCCTCTAACCTTACAATTACATGAAGGTTGGCTATGATACACTTGTACATAGATGGATAATTATATATACAGGAAATGTAGTAAGTTGCCATTGATTGCTTCCTCAGAAACATATCATGAGGAAATGAAACCAAATTAATGAAACATCTTCAACATCCAAGAGTTTTGCTTTCAATATTAGGTGAATTGTGTACTCTGTATCTTTGGAATATGTAAAGCAAAGAGTAACATTAAATTATTATAGCTGGTGACCAGCTTACAAAACATTTTAAGAAAGGTCCATCACATTTCATATAGAGCAACTTGGAGGAAATTGTAAACTTCTTTCCAAATGACACAGGATGTTCAATGATAATTGGAACCACCACAGGAACCTTGGGTCTTCCACTGAGGTGTATAGTACCAGATAAATTTAATGATCAACTGGAGACACCACAGTGAAAAAACTACCATATTATGACTGTACATTAGCACATATGTTATCTATACTCCAACATTACCACAAACTCACAAAAATACATGTGGTATATTTCAAAGTCATGTGAAGACATTACATTTAGGTAGAATTCACTACTAATACTTATTTGTAAATCAACACTAAAATATCAATTTTCTTCAACAGAAAAATCAAGGACAAAATTTATTACTGTGGCATAAATGAACTTGTACAATTTTTCCACATTAATTCCACTCAAAAGAACTACATACAGACTGTACCAACTTACAAATTGCAAAATGTACAAGTTCATCCACACTCAGACCACTCAAAAGAAAATCATACAAAATCTTTAATATGATTTGTATTGTTATAGACCATCCCCTACCCAGTGGTACACAAAGACACTACAGCATTATTTTTATAAAGATTGGAGACATAGTGACCAAATAATCAAACAAAATTGTAGTCAGAAATTTGTTTGCAAAAATTTCAAACCATTAGTTTCTGATAGTGGCAGTGTAATCGTTAGTTTTCTACTGTGTTTTCGCATTATTACAGTTAGGAAAACATTTCATTCATTAATGCAATATTCATATTTACACAAATATTTGTTATAAACAGAATCATCTGATTATAATCCACAATGGTAATTTCCATGTTGAAAAAAAAAAAATTAAGACCGATATTTTGTTTCAGCAGATTTCACTTATACATTAAAATGGTAGTGTAGCCTTTCATTTAATTTCAATAGCATAAAAGCATTTCAAATGTTTTTTCTCTAACACAAAACAATCAATAAAATTTTAAAATAAACTGAATTTTTAAAGAAACATAAACACACCTACACACAGCTTTGTCTTTCTATATCTGTAAAATTAATTTGTGAAAGTTTTACTTGCATTTCTAAATAAATTTCACATATCTTCTCATACTAATACTTCATTCCATTAAGGCTGTATGCTGCCTTACATAGATAATTAAAAGCAGATTTATCTCCGTTCTCGTCAATCTTTTGTTTTGTTATTGCTAATATGTCATTATTCCACAAAAAATGTTATGAAGTTATTCACACCTGAGACAGGAGTTTATAAAAGCCTTCAGACTATTTTGTTCTTTTAAACATAAAACTGAAGTTGGTTTGTGTCATTACACGATAATTCTAACCTTCTGCCATTATCTCGTTTATTTGATTTGGAATAGGAGCGAATAGAATCTTTTATCATCTTTTTTAAATACTGATGGCAATTTCTACTCCAATCATCTATTCAAAGAATCTTTGTAGGTAGACATCACATATAGTACATATATACTACATTGTACAGCTGCTACTGATGTATTTACAGCTAGATGTCTAGTAACTCATTATTGCATATAAATTTCTTGCTTTTAGTGTGGGATAATGTTATATTGATATTAAGGAATTATTCTATTCAGATTTAAATTAATAAGGTTAAAGGTAAACAAGTATATTTGAATTTTAATTGAAAAAGAAATAGATTTATCTCCCCTTACAGAAATACTGGGGAAACTAACCAAATATAACTAAGTGCATACTAGTAAAATACAATATGAATAATTGTTTGATAGTGAAGTATTTTGTTGTTCAAAGAAGAAATTAGAATCAGAAGGTTAGTTTTTAAATAGTATTAACACAGACATTAAACCCTGTCAATCAATAAATCATTTTTAAGCATATTTGTAAAAATGAATCAAAACTTATTTCAAGAAATGCTGGTAATAAAACCAGACAGTAGTAATAAATTGATTTAAAAACAAAAGTAGACAACACCATTTGCAACTTCAGTGAAATTCAACATTTTTAAAGTTCAACTCGCTATAATTTTTTCTAAGCTTTAAAGGCAATACGAACAATATCAACAGCTAAAAGCCCCTGTTTGAGACACGCCTGTCAGCACAGAACATGATAATGAATCAAACATTTACTTCATAGCACAAAAGCAAACTTCAAACTGAAAAACAAACCTAGATTGTATTGTTCTGCTGAAAATGAATGTGCCTTTCACCGATTTGGTTTAGATTACTCTATTTGAAGACATGCAATGATGTCAACTTTCCCAACTGCGATCTCAGATGCACACAGAATTGACGGACATGTAGACCTTCGTTCAAGTATTGTCTGCTATAAGTATGGAATGCTGGAATCTGATCAGTAGATGTCATGAAAAATGTCAAAAAGTGATCAGATGTGTGAATCCTATCATCAGGACAAGACATTAGGATTGTTCTAAAAGCTAAAAAATAGCCTTTCATTATTTGATTTTGATCACCAAAACTTTATCGAGTATACAATAAAGAATTTGATGATATTATCCCATGATAAACTGAATTTGTGAAGTTGAAGTCTGAAGATGATCTTGATGTTTGTTTGCTTGGATTTTTTTATTTTTTTATTTTTACCTTTTTACCTAGACCGAGGACCACCTGTGTAAAGAGATCACCTCTATTGAGAGACCACCTGTGTGAACAGACCACCTATTAGTCCACTTCATGTTAAGTTTTAGCACTACACTGTCAAAGTACTGATTCATAGTCCAAGAAAAACTTGTAATTAAAGTAACACTAAAACACATCATATTTCCATACCTACAAGACAGTTGTACACTTCACAGAATTTTGTTTCTTTGTAATGTTTACTGGACTTTGGATATGCTGGGGAGTTTTTGGTTAGTCCTGAACCATATTTTAATAAAATTTTACATAAAATTAGGAATTATATGCTCCCCATCCACAGAGCTCTAAGTAGGGGACTCAAATTTATCAAATTGATTCAAATTTCAGGGATAGAAGGATTAAAGATGATTTAATAAAATGTGAATTTTTTGCCCTTAGGGTTTCACATTTCCCCTTGGGAAGGAATTAACTACAATTTATACAGGAATATTATATTTATCTTCTTCTGCCTTTCTCTGTATTTCTGTTCATGTTATAGCATCTCTGTATTATCTATAAATTCCAGCTATGTCATTGACTTTTTACATTTACAAACAAGAAAATTGGTCCCATCATTGAATATCATGACATTATTGCCAATCATGGTGTTCAGGGTCTCCAACCCACAGTATGACAATGGGAGAATGGAAATCATTTTCAAAATTGTCCTCTTTGTAATAAAATCAACATGACGCTGTAATTGAACTATTAACTGAGGTAGATGATTAATGACCCTGGTGTCTTATTTTATAACAGACAGATTTGACAAGTCACCATCAAAATATTACATAACTAATTTAGATACATTTATCTTACAAATATATTTTACTTTAAAGATTTTCCAGTCAAATTAAAAAAGGATTTTTTTAAATAGGATATACAAATCTAGAAGAAATCAAATTAAACCTTTGCATTTTCCCCTCTGACCTTCAGCAAACTCATACATGAAACTACTACCCATTGTGCTTCTTAAGCTAACAGTTATGGTATAAACATTTTCCTATATTTTCTATTGATGCACTTAAATTGTTGCCAAAATTTGAAATATTAGGCGTTTAAAATTTGCACAAAACTTCAAAATTTGTTTATGTCTTTGTTTCATTAATTATTTTTTAATACACAATGTCACTTCAAAGTTGTGAAAAGAAAACTGTAATGGCTAGTTATGAGTTATCTCCCCTCTGTCAATATTGATGTTGTCAGAAACTACAAAAGGATATCAGCTTGAAGCTATGTATTTTTAGCAGCAATAAAAAATGCAACATTATACACAAATTCTAAATTTTTAGATAGCTTCATGTTTTATCATTTTTCCAAACATCTAAAATTCTTAGATATTCCCCTGTTGACATCAAATCAAAAGAATGATTCCATTTCTATATTATTATTATTAAGTTATTATTATTCCTTTTATGTCCTCCAAGATTACATAAAAAGAATAAATACAATTAAAACACAATCAACATTAAAGAAGAGTTGTATAAATGTACAAAGCAAATCATAATAGTGTAATTGAGAAGTTTTAAATATTTGATACAGAAATCTTAAATTTACAAGTCTGAAATATTCCAAATCTTCTTTCAACATTTCACAGCTAAAAGTACCCGCCAAGAAAGTATTTGCTAAGTCAAAGCCTTACAAATTATTCAACCACGTCGTGAAATTTATGCCCAACTTATTAAATAAGTGACACCTTAATTCATCTCAAATATCAATATTTCCATAGCAGTGACAAATAATATATGTAATAGAATCATCGCACAACATACCGCAGTAGTGACACAATTCCTCATGGTTCAAAATGCAAGAGCTTACACATATTTTAAAATACACTGTATATAAATATTGAAAATACTTTACTGCTAATTTCCGTGAGTGATGTGTTTTAAGCTTAAGATGGATAAACTCTGAAAAAATTGTTGTAATAGAGAATGATATTACGTATGAATAAAGTAGAACCTGGATTAAGGGTCAATTATGCATATCAAGTGAGTTACAACTACATATTTTCAAAGGAGATTATTCTTATACAATAAAAATGGTGGGTGAAAAAACCTAGTGCTTGCTGCTAAAGCAGTATCAAGTTGAAAATTGAGGGAAAACTTTTTAATATCTACGATGTCAAATCCTAAAATCAACAAGCAACATTTGTTATGGTATTAGATACACTTGTCTTGTCGAAAATGTTCTCCCACTTAATAAATATATGCTAAAACTAAGGGTTTTCTGAAAATTTAGTTATTTTGCCAATGCTAGATAATTAATATAATACATTATGATTTAATGTTGATTATCAGGAGTGAATCACTTCATGTATTTGGTTTTTTAATAATAAATTCAAACTTTATTGATAGTCTGTTCTGAATAAAGTAAAACTTTAGGAGCAACGTATTACGTGTAAAGTGGGTGAGAAATTCTATGAGAGGTTACAGTGGATGCGAGGCATTATAAGGATCATATCATAACAGGCTTGAAGTATTAATATCGAAAGTCAAATTTTATGTTTGGTCGATAATGCTAATGAGAAGTGGAGATTATTGAAATAAATCTATTACATAGCCAATGGGACATTTTACGGGAAGTCTTGTAAAAGAGGAAGTGTAATCTTTGTAAGGTGTAGAAAATATTGAGAAGAAACTGTCAGGATGGGGCAAATAGTACAAGTAGTTAATGAGTGTATGGTATTAGGTCTCAACTTTACTTATCACTTAATATGGTATTAATAAAGTTTGCTAATGTGTATTTAGTTATATGCAAATTAGAACATAGTGTACTATAGACCAGGTCAGTGTGTAAAATTCACAAATTCACGAAGACCATGTATGTATTATTGTGAGCCATGGCACTTTTGAAATTAATTAAGATCTGGCACGGGAAAGTGATTCTGTAAGTCCTCTTCGCAATAATGTTTTCTCTCACTTCTGGGAGAGGGGTTCCGATATACACCCCATATAATATTGAGTGGAAGTGATTAATCCTCCCCTAAAACGACTTTACTATTTGATCATGATTAATGACACATAACTGTAAAATTATATTGAAATACCATTATTAAAGATGAAATAACGATATTTAACATATTACATGGTGTATTAGTGTCTGACACATTTATGCTTAAGCTATGAAAGTACAGGTATTTTTTACTTAGTCTAATGATCAATGTACCTGTCAGGTATGAGAACTTAGCGGTACTGGTATATTTGTGTATATTTTAATATTATAATTTTTTGGGAGATAATCCATAGATCAAAAAGCTTTGAAATCTTTTCTATAAAAAGTACTTTTACAACAATAAGTTTCATTGGCATTAGTTTAAAATAGTTATTCTCTGGACATGAAGTTTCAACAAACGGCAAAAATTCTGAGAGCCCTGTACATTGCACATCGTCTTAGTATTACAAAGTATACTCTTAGTTTCATTATGTTAGTTTTGATACAAGTAAAGTAATGCTCCGGACATAATTTTTTAACAAAACACAATAACACTGTAATTAATAGACTGCGGACCCTGATTGTGGTTTACTGCACATCGTGTCAATGTAAACACCCAGTTACATTATCCTTGTTTAAAAACACAAAAAATATTCTCAGACCTTAAACTTTTAACAAAGGGCATTAAAGGTAGATAGTTAATATCTACGTTAGATTAAACAATATTACACCCATATATGTTACATCTTGGATGTAAATCCTGAATATCAAAACATAAGACAAACCTTTATGTGAATCGAATGTCAGTTCTATAGAGCGAAATTGAATGTCCGTACTATACAGTGAATTTCAATGTCTATATTATTAAGTGAAGTGGAATGTCCGTATTATTCAGTGAAGTGGAATGTCCGTATTATTCAGTGAATTTCAATGTCCGTAATATACAGTGAAATTGAACGTCCATACTATATAGTGAATTGGATGTCCTTTTATTTTAACAATGATACAATTGAATGTCCACACTAGAGAGTCTTGCTGAATGTCCATACTGTAGACGGAGTTGTCAATTTATCTGAATGTCCATACCACTGTCTGAAACTTAATGGTACATACAATAACATATGATAGATCCATATTCATGAAATTCACACTAAGTTGCGTCATTCTGGCTGATCTGTTGTTCACTTGAATAAACTTTTGAAAACTTTGTCGGCAAATTAATCGGTCCAAATATATGCCTATGGAAGAGAATGAATTCAGCGAGGTTTAGATGACAAGGGCCTCAGAGATAGTATCTGCCATTAACGGATTGTTTCAAATGAAGAAATTGATAACAAGATCCTTTATTTTGGTGCCTACGAGAAACTCTGATTTTGGTTTCCTTCGAAAACGTCTGCAGCTTTTGGGGATTGGGTGATGATTTGAAGAGTAGGCAAAACATATCATAAATGATGTCAGCTGAAACCAAGATACTGGTTTAAACAAAATAGAAATCAAATTTTCTTTTAAAATTATTGTTCGTTAGTAAGTTCAAGCTTCAATAAACTTATTTAAACAAATTGAATTCTAACTTTAATATTGTAATCAATTAATATATAGTCACAGCCTACAGGACAAAACATTGACGTGAGACAAATCTAAAATCCAACAGAAATTAGAAATTTTATTTAAGCTTTGGTCCATATTCCCAAATACATTTAGATAAATTAAACTTTCGGCATCATACAAGCATGTATTGATAACAAATGGTAAATTCTGAAGTGTGTGTGGTTATAAAAAATTTTGATAATCAGAGTAAACCATTTAAAGGGAGGCAACTTTTGTAGGAATATACTTACCTACATGAACTACTCAGATATATTCCATGGTTAGATGTGTAATTGAGGGCGTAAAATCCGGTAAAATAAATAAATAAATAAACAAGCGCATCACGTACCGGAATCCGAAGTTAAAGTGCATAATGAATAGTTATGTCGTAGGTGCTTGGAAAAGTGTTACATTTTGAAAGCACATCATAGCAATATTAAATGCATTCTATGTAAATTGATCATGAATTCTATTACAGATCTATGTGACGTCCCTGTCAGCATATAAATATTTTCGTGTATGGCATTAGAATAAACTTTTATTTTAAAATAAATAAAGATATTGTTTAAAACAGCTACGTGGACCGTGCATCACCAACTATACTACTTAATCTTAGTAGACCATATAAGTGTCTGATTCAAAGCTTTGGCTGTAAGCTCTGGGTGGAAGAATAGATACTTTTTATGTTTACAAATCAACCAAAAACAATGTTTTTATCAATCACTAAAGCTTAACTGTTCTTGCTTCTTTTTATCGTCGTATTTTTGGAAGTGGGTGGTGCCGGATGGTTTGGGTAAGGAGAGTCACGGTGTGAATGTTTTATTGTAAACCAGTGATCAGGTTCTCGACTTAACGCCTACTATACTTTAATGGTTTGTATAATATAAGACGGTAAATATGTTTACATTCTACATTTTTAAAATTACAATATTGCAGTACAACTGTGTATGATCGGGAGTGAGCTGTATGTGGTGGTTTGGTGGGAGGGGTCACGCTCAGGGGACTTTAACGTAAGATATAAACAAAAAGTTATATTATATCTTTCCGCGAAGTTTGATAACAAAAAATACTTAACAAAGTAAAGATAAAATAAAGCTGAAAAATCTCTATTTTCTGTCTATGCTGGGTGTCGAAGTGGACCATAAATCTCCTTTTAATACCGGTTTCCGTTCCGGAATTATTACGCACAACCAGTTTCCTGTTTGAAAAGTTAGCTGCTGGACCAAGACCAAATTATTTTGAAGATTCGAGGAGAACTAAAATAGTGAGTATTTCACCGTGAACTCAAGCTTATGTTTCATTTGAATATCATCCCAGTCAACTTTTACAAAAGTGTGTGTATCCATTTATGTGGAAAGACACGGACACAAGTATCAACTACACAATCCGAGTAAAAACTACACGATTCTGTCGAACAATTCTGTCTTATTGGAATAGGGACACTCTTCGTTCTCCAGACCTTCTTAGTAAAACGATAATCTATCTTGAATGCATGGGGACGCAGAGAGAGAAAAAATACAGTAAAAAGCTATAGCGAAGAAGTTATAAAAGTTATAACCTAGAAAAATACAGTAAAAATCTATAGCGAAGAAGTTATAAAAGTTATAACCTAGTCTTGCTATGTTACCAATTTTCTCTAGAAGTACATGGATAAGGGCGGGCGTTTCAGGATAAAATACTAAAACCACCGAAGTATATAAAGGGTTTTGGCCTCAATTTCGATTTTTGTCAAATTTGATAACACTTTTATCCATATTATGCTGTTCTTACATATTTTATCCCGATACCTGTTTTTCAGCAGTCGAAAGTACTTCGAAAGTACTTTTGTATTAGTTAGACATTAAGTGAAGTCAATAGTCACAAAGTATATGCAGGGACGTATAATACTGTTATATACGTCCCTGGTATATGTGACGTCAAAGTATTTCTTCGACTGCCAATGTCTTTTATGTAAACCGTAGTGTAAAAGGTAGACACTTTTCATATGATCCTGTTTTTTTTTTAGTGTTATCCTTGATTAAAAGTGAAATGTTCTGCTTAACTTAACACTGTGTATTTATATACAAAAACGTCAGCAAAAAAAATGTTTTATTAAAATCATATCAGTGGAAAATCCATACTGAAATTACATGTACATACATCTCCGAGTACATAAAGGTGGTAAGAGCAGTTGCTACTGTTATGATATAACTTTGATATAACATAGAATATTATTATATTGGTGTGCAAATCTTTTATGCTTTTGGTTTGTCAGTTTCAGAGGAATAAAATTGTTTTGTAACAGAGGTACTTACTCACATACACATGGAACGTTTACTTAGTTCAACACATGTCACACATGTGTATGTGTGTCAACAGTCGTCACAAAAACCAAGAGAGTTATGTGTATACCCAGGACTAATTGATAAAATATATGAAACAGGTTAAACAGTGTTGCAAGTTCTTATCTTCATTATTATCTATCTGGAGGGGTTCATTTGGACAGAGATATCTCTGGTTATCCTTTTTCCCACCACTTCAATTATTATGCAGAAAAAATCAGTTTGATTTGGTCTTGCTCTAATTGTTACTGAGAACATATACATTGAAAATATGACCAAAAGTAGTTATTTTCCTCAAGATCTCTGCTTTTATGTATTAGTCACCATATTGATTCTGAGGCGTCGTTAATAAGTGTATATCCGCAAGTGGAGAGTAGTAGAAAGCTTAATAATTTAAAAATTGATTGTGTGAAGTCTTTTGATAATCAGTTTCTGTTAACTTTTGATATTTTTAAAACGATACAAATGTTTAAGCTATTTACAACTGAATAAACACCCTATATTAGATACTACTGACTAATTTTCCGTTTCACTCATATAATTGTTCTGATATACTTTTTATAAGTATTCTTTTTTTTTTTCAAAAATCAGATTAATTTCTCATTGGTAGACAAAATATCTCTGGTCCACATTAACTACAGTATAAAATTGATTTAAGCACAAAGGTAGATAACAGAAATGAATACATCTCTTGCATAGAGAATACATGGTCAGTGTCTTAAAATATAAGCAGTATTTTGACAAGGGCAAAGAAAGACAAAAGTAGCGAGCCTCTGGTGAGCCTTTGTATATTTTAAAGACAAAAACCATGTATTCTCTTTCATCCGGCAACATTGATTGAAAATTAGATTATTGAAACTTGCACAATATTTTTGTTTAATCTGTGATTACCTGACATTGACGTTAAGCTGAAATTTGTCTAATCACTGACACCAAAATAATTGCTCAGGGCGGAAACATAGTTCATTACTTCATCGGATATAGCAGCGATTATATGAATTTTCATAAATCAACTTGTTCATTACAACATGTAAAATTGCTTATTTCAACAACTTTTTATATTTTTATACATAATATTTTAGTAAATTCAAAGAGTAATTCTATCGAATTACCATATGTACAGCTGTTTTGTGTCACTGCCAAATATAACAAAAATATATTTGGCAGGTGTATTTCGACAGTTGCATGATAAAAATTAATACAGTGTCACATGGGAAGGTTGTTTATGACAAGTTTACTTTAACTGGTAATATACTAGCTACTTCTAAGGACTAAATGTGATTTAAGAAATGTTTTGTTGTCCATTTGGTAGAGCAATATCCCGACATCAAATTAAATTGTCAGGTTTGTTAATTACTTATTACACACGATTTTATTGTTATTTACTTAATGGTTTGGTATAACCTAAAATTTGCTGTTGCCCAGCAGATAGTAGGTTGCATTTTCCTCAAGCTTCCCAGGAAAAAAATCTTTCCTCGAGACATGATGGTTTTATTTACTGATGCATATACACTTGATGAATAAAGATTTTGTTCCTAATTGGGGCAGAAGATCTATTCCAAATCTTATGTACATTCTGTCTATAAACACTTTTTATCAAGATGAAATATAAGGGAAAGGCTACAAGGATAATTATGATCCAAAAAAAAAATCAAGTATCTAATGATTTGAAAATGGCTGAATGGAAACATCCACATCGTCTGTGATCTGTTATGACTATGTACATTGTTACACTCAGCATTTAATTTTCTCATAAATATGATTTCCAGTTTGTTTCCTGTACCATTAGATGTGTGTGTTTAAATCAGCCTGTCAATTACTAATTGATCTTCCTTAAAATCATCCCATATCTTCTTGGTTTTGTCATTTGGCATTTTCAAAGAAAGCATTACCATATTATGGGTAACACTATGTATATTGATGTTGTAACAAAATGTTATTGGGAATATTCTTAAGATGACTGAGCAGAATTAAGGTACATCGGTATCTAAGTCAGCTGGCGTAGAGTTTTCATTTAGGTCCTTCATGACCAAGGTTGCATCCAAGTGATTTTTTTGTGAGAGGTTGTTTCAATGCGTATTCAAAAATCAAAGGCCAAAGATAAAATAATTCATCACAGAGTTATCAAAATAAGATTGTACCTTTTTCTGACAGTTTGTAATATATGATCAAGGTTTTCGTTATTCATTATCGAAAGTTGAAAGTCCATACCATTTCATAAGGGTGGATTCATGATTTTAAATGAGTATGGAATCATGATACACTGTATTGTCATTTAGTTCAATTTTAGTTATCTCTTTGTTATTTCAATATGATGATAACACCCTTAAACAGTGCTCCAGATAACTTTTTGACATGTGGGGTTTTCACTCCTACCTTTATAAATTGAGGGGTTTTTTCACCCCTGCCTTCAACAAGTGTATGGGTTTTTCCATATTAGGGTAACACTGAATTTGTAAACATTTTTGACAGCGCCCTATTTGCTATGCGACTGGTTTATAATCACGATCAAGAAAGCGCTTGGAGTTTCGTTTACTTGATAAGTGTCTGTTTTTAGATTATTGAGTTTTCTAACTACGTAATATGGCCGGACATGATGATACACTGTATTGTCATTTAGATCAATTTTAGTTATCTCTTTGTTATTTCAATATGATGATAACACCCTTAAATATAGTCTTTCAAAATGGATAATTAAACAATATATCTTCTTACATGTTAATTTTAGTTGTCAGTGACTTTACTACAGATATCCTTTTCTCAGTAGTAAGCAAGAAAAGCTTATTGTGCACATGCTCAATGCTAAATTTGTTAAAGTAAACACTTAAAAATCCATGCACATGTTTTCTTT
Organism: Ylistrum balloti; assembly: GCF_031769215.1. NCBI lineage: Eukaryota > Metazoa > Mollusca > Bivalvia > Pectinida > Pectinidae > Ylistrum > Ylistrum balloti. The sequence goes on from NW_026782232.1 coordinate 19,557, forward strand.
AATTCACTTGACATTTCATTCACATCTTGTTTTGATACCATGTTATTATAATGTCTTGCATGCTCCTTTTAAAGTCAAGTTTGAATATTACTAACAGCAAGTATATAAAATTGAACATACCAGGTATAATTGAATGGAAAGGTGTGTATTGTAATGCAACTGATTGTATCAGAGCTAATATATGAAGTGAATTGTTAAAAGCCTACATTATTTATCCTGTTTTATTGCTGTTGAAGGAGCTTTAGTGTGGTAGATCCACCTCCACTTTTATCTGATTTTATGTAAAAGGATTGTTTTTTTAAAGGAATAAGGCGATTAAATAATAATTTGGAATAAATCAAATACATATCATTAGCATGAATATAACAATAACATTCTGTCATACACATAGAGTGAATGATATTTAAGTCTATTCAAATGAATTTAAAAGTCATCTACTTTATGTACAAGTTTGAGATTTAATTTTACAATAGAATTTGGGGCACCTTCTTATAAAGAGTTAATCTTGCACATTAAACTGACTAGCTCCTCAGTCCTGTCAGACCCATCACCATATGATCAATTATAATACATAGCTTAGGGAGATTAGAATATAGAGTATTGTATCAGTATTAAATATGCTATTTAGAAGATTTTTACATCTGTAAATTTTAACATTCTTTCAGCAAGTCCACTGTCCCCTGTAGGTATACAATGAATAACAGTGTTGTTATAGCACACAGAGTACTGTAACCTGTCAGACAGTATCCCTGGAGTGTCGCTGGTCCATTGAGGCGTAACCCACCATAAACAGTGGGTCAGGGTAAGCACTCAGCCCTCAAGTTTACAGCGACACTGTCCTTTTATATCAACTTGTTAAAGGACCATTACTTGAAATGATGGTAGTGTGGCACATGGTACATTATGCGCTTGTTTTAGCTGCCAGAAATAGCGAGGTGTCATAGAGAAATAACACTACCAATATACCAGTGTTGGAGTATTAAAACAAGTCATATTTCCCCTTGGGGGCCCCTGTGATACTGAGGAGTGTAAAGTTTTGAATACACTTACATTTAGTTGTGGGTGTTAAGATTAGCATAAATACACATATTGTGCTATAACAGTTGGATTATTAGATACATAAAGTACTGTGTGTTAATAGTCCCTTACTCAGTAGCATGTTATGTTTAGGCTAACCACATACTTCTCTGTAGCCTTGTGAATCATAGGGTCAGACTGTAGGAGGGTTCAAAGGTCACAGAGTGGAGGTCAGGCCTCCCTTGTTTGGATGTGAAACAGTATACCCTCTTTCAATATGGAGGATGCATGTAGCTGACTGAGAGGGATAAGTAAGCGTTGGAAGTTTGTGTTCTTTCCAAGGGAATCAGTTTGAAATCTGAATATTAAAGTGAGGTAAGTTGTTTGCCACACTTTGGGAGATTAATGTTGTGTAAAAGTATGTCGTAGACTGTTATTGCCCACAGTTTCTGACAGACATCTGTACAGGTTTCTATGGTATACATTGTGCTCTATGTAGTGTATTACATATGACAGCACAGTGGCAGAACCTGTTTGAGACTTCAGCACCAACTACCTGTGTATTTTGTGCCCTTTATAGACTGACATTTATACAGAGACATTATCTGTGTGTTCTCTACCAGTTGAGACTGACATTTATACGGATACATATTGTGTCCACTTTACAGACTGACTTTTATACTGATATATTTACCCACATTTTCTGTACACTTTATAGACTGACATTTAAATGCTGATATATTTACCTGTGTATTCTGTACCCTTACAGAACGACATAACAGTTTTACATTTACCTGTGTAATCTGTACCCTTTAAGACTGACATTTAAATGCTGATATGCTTACCTCTGTATTTTGTGCCCTTTACAGACTGACATTTATACTGATAAATTTACCTGTGTATTCTGTACCCTCAAAGAATGACATTACAGTTTTACATTTACCTGTACATTTTGTACCCTTTAAGACTGACCTGTGTAATCTGCACCCTTGGTAAACTGACATACTGATACACCCACCTGTGTAATCTGTTGTATCTGTGCCCTTGACAGACATACTGATACTTGTATAATATATGTGTTATTTATACTCTAAATGATAAGACATGCTGTTACATCTACCTGTGTAATCTGACCTCACTAGCCTTTGACATGTGTGTCATTCTCTTTGTTGCATTCATAACTATACAAAGAACTTCTATTTCAAGTTATACTGGTAATATGATAGAAACTAGCTGTGCTTCAGATTTCAGAATGTTTGTTTATGTTATATATATCAATTAGCATCAGTGATCACTTCTATGCATAATGAGGGTATTTTTTACCAGATATGTTGAAGTATTGAAATACAAACATTTAATTATGAATTAAGGACATCAAAATATGTACCAGTAGCTTGTATCTAGCCATATTTGACTTACAAGAAACTCATTAATGATGATTGACAGGCTATTTACCAGAGTCTATGTGGGGCGGAATATGGGTCCCATTCCCATTTCATAATATGGCTAAATTCCAAAAAACACATAGATTACCCCTAAGAATTTCCTTCCCAAATGATCTTTTTTTTCCATAAAAAAAGATAAAAAGGCCTATTTTCAAATGAGTGGAAAATGCTCTGATCGATTTAAAATCCATTTATGAAGAAATTTTGTCTTCTATGATACATATTGTACATTATTTTTGTAATAGATATATTTATACCAGTATTTTGTTCGCCTACACACTCTAGTTATACCTGTATTACCTACAGCACTCCTGCATGGAAGTTATGTCATTGGTATGTTATTGAGTGTAAACTGTTTTTAAGTAATCTTATATATAGGTTTAGGAGAGGCACTAGCCAAGTATTTTATTATGGTTTAGTACACATGTATACTTGTACACACCACTATAATTATTGGTGTTTATTTTTTTTTCAAGATTTAAGACAGAACCTTAAGTATTCAAAGGGTATTAGTGGATTACTGCCGAAATAGAACATTTACTAAATGACATTAACGAAAACAGAAAAAGTCAATATAGGTAAAGGGATAATATTTGTGCATGTATTTGCATTGGATTTATAAATACATAATTAAAATTCATGTGCTATACTATAAAACCTTATTTCCTGTGAAAATTAAAATTCATGTACTGTAAAACTTGTGAAAGTATGTATTAAACTGAAAAGTGGTTGAAACTTAAGCTAGCCAGATTCTAATAAGTACATTGAAATGAACATTATTTGACTTATTAAAAAAAAAAGTAGATGGTGGGTGGTACGGGTACTTGACAATCCTGCATTCTGTCATGATTTTTGCCCATTCACTCCTAAATACATGGAAAATCCTGGCAGCTAAGAGTAATGGGTCATTTCCCACAGTTTTTAGTCAATATAGGAAATAAGAGGGAACATTATATATAAGAATAAAAGAAAATGGCTCCTTGACCCCTCCAGGATCATCCCTATAATCTTGAACTATAATTTGGTATAAAGTTGAGATTGTATAATGGTAATATATATTGGTCAATTTCTCATGTAGTTTTGGTCAATTAATTTTTTCCAAAGTTTTAATGGCCTTTTTATTTTAAGAATCTTAATTAAAATTTCCACAAAAGATGGTATGACCAGTAATGGAAAGCCTTGCTACCTCCATTTGGAATTTTGAAATGCCTCTTATCAAAGCCAATAACAGCACTTCCATACTGCTTGGTTGCCAGCTGTGACAGCTGTGTCGCTGGGACATATCTAGTTTGGACGACTAATCTGAAGTACAGAAAAATGATACAAATGTGCTACACAACTCTCTGAGTTGATGATTTAAGGAATTTTTCACCTTTACCCTGTACATGTTATGATGACAGAATCTTGTTTACCAGATGAAATTTCTGTGATATAAGTCCTTTAGGTGTCCGAAATTGAATCAGATTAGCACCCTATATTATGGTAATCTGCTCATCCTGTAGGCTGCAGGCATTGCTGTGACCTCTGATCTCACAGCTCATCATAAAAACTGAATCGCTGGCACAGGAATGTTGAAAAAGAATCCTCATGTAAATTTATAGCACTGGTGATAAGACTTGTCTTCTGGTTTTTAAAGCTGCATTTTAAATCTGGATTTTAAGTTTTCAGTAAGACCAAGGTTTGCTTCAGATGAAAAATACTAATAGATAAAAAATAGCTGGACTTTTTACATGCAGAGATCCAATTTTGACAGACCATGTCTCCTTCTCAAAGTCATCTGTTAAGAGTTCAGCTTCATATTTCTTTGTGATGCAGTATGTCATGTTCAAATTTAAGTGTAATCATACCATGCTTCCTGAAGAAGCTGACATCCCCGTCTGACTCATCTGTTTCTGTTGGCTTGTGATTAATAATTAGTCCATCACAGAACAGTTTGTGATCAGGTAATGGTGTCTGGCACCTGTGTGAGGGACCATATGTGCATTAATTGATAATATGCTGTTCATGTTTTCTACCTATTGGAAGGTGTAAACATGTTGTTTTACAGTTGTTTAGCAGTGCTCATTAACAGATAGAAATACCCAGTCAATCTTTTTTGCTTAGTGTACTTGATGCCAACCCAGACCACCTTACTTACCAATTTTCATTCCATTGAAATATGTATATGTTACTATCTTTTTATTTTTCATAATTTAGTAACCATCTTAATTCCTAAATTGCTACATATACGTATACAGGAACATATTCCAGTATTTTGTGTAACACACTGGAAGTGTCCAAGGGATAATAAAAGTATATATCAGACTTACTACTAAAGTCTTGCTGAAATTTGAACTTTCTCTTGTCCTGTCAGACATTAGCAAATCTACCTTTTTCCTGAAAATACTTACCAAGCTACTTTCTTAGAGAAACTTTATTTCTTAATACTCTAGATCTAGAATATGAATTTTATGATAAACTTCTGAAGTAAAGGCAGCCAAACTTGAAAATTCCTCTATGTTCCAAAGTTATCTCCCTTCTATACCCTATCCTGGCCTTAAGATACATTTAATGGTAGCTCAAAAAGTAACATGGCCTAGATGGCCTTAATGTTTGACCACTGCTAGTAAATTCAGTCAGAGAACTGCCTTATAGCTATTGGTGGGTGTAGTTATTATTTATGATCTGTTAGACATTCCCCTTTTTTGTAATTATGCAATGGAATAAGACAAAGAAACCCGCACCTTTCACTTCTTAAAGCAAAGATTTGTTAGTATTGCTTTGTGTACAGGTTACATCATCACATTATCCACATACTGTCACACACTGTATAGAGCTGTCTTTAGATGTTCCATGTTTAAAAGTTACAACAGGTAAAATTTGATACATTTATACCTGATTTATGAAATAGCTTTCACTGTAATAGCAGTGGATATATGCATGTCAGTCAAGGGTTTGAACCAGGGACCCACAGAACTGTAGACGGATGCTCTAGCAATCGAGCTACATGATCACCAGACAGTCTACCTGGTCGAGTACTGCTACATAACAACAGAAAAATATAAAAGATAACCATTATGACATTTCTCCAAATACAGAGCTGTGAAAACATATCACATTCCTTAGATGTCTGTTTACCTTGCCCACAGTTATCTAATTCAATTTGGCAATCTCAAGTGTAAAATTTTTGGTCCCAAACAGGAGATGTAAATAATTTTATATTGAATAATAAATATAATTTATTCTATTATGAATTCTTGATAACATTACCGCCGGTCATAATTAGATGTTTTGAGATTGAATTTAAGTAACATAACAAATGATATCTCCAGCTTGTGAGATTTTTAAGCTTCAGTTTTGACCTCTTGGCAGTAATATTTTCATTTGGTTTTAAGCCCCTTTGTTTTGCCTTTTTGACCTTCCAGCAGACAAGAGAAGATAAGAAATTAAGAAGACTGGGTAAAAGTGGTTAGTGGGATATTAGAATGGAAAAGAGATAGCACTGACTGATACATCTATAGGGATAAGGGACTGTCTTTATCTTTTTGTATAAACTACAGTAAATAAAATAGGGTTTAATATCCTAGCTGTATATATATTCCATTTTTTTCAAAGGAACACAACAAATATTTGTAATATAAACGGCAGTTGAAAGCTGAAAATTTTTCAAATTGAGCATCTTAACTTGGTTTTTTGAAGAATAAAACTTTTCAAGTTTTGGTATTTTTAAAACAAAATGCATGTTGCATTGGTATACAATGGAGGATGATATTTAATTTTCAGTCTGGAATGTTAAGAAAATTGTTTTAAATTGATGGCATTATAAAGCTGAGCAATTTTCCTTTTGCTTAAAAATAGTTTGATTAGCTTCGTTTCTAAATACATCCTATAAGTGGATGAGGTGCAGGTAGATAGAATTAGATAGCAACTGTGAGGAGGTTAGGCTTCAATGACAACTCCGCCAAGCTTCCACAGGGCCTTGTTTCCAGTCCCTCCATACATATATTCCAGATATATGCTTACACTGCATTTTTACTTTAAGAGTAATCTCAATTGCTTAATATTTAAAGTCTCTGTCTGTTTCATGTAGATTGCAGATTTGTAATATTGTCTTAACTTATATCTGATGACTTATGTCAGACTGGAAACCGGTAACAACTACCAGGTATACAACATGCTTGTACAAAAGGAAAAGAGGGTTCTAACCTATGGCATTTTGGTATAGTTTGTATTTTCAGTTTTCCTAATCTAATCTCTTAATGAAATATTTGTTATTTTAATTTATATGACAAGCATTACACAAAATGATACAGGTCTAAATGGATAAAACATCTGTACACAGCAGATTTAATTACTGTACACCTGTGATGTTGGGATGAAGCTTAAAGTCTCTGTCTTTACAACACCTACATGAATCTGTGCAGTACATATAGAGCCTTTATCACTAATCAAGGTGTGTCAGTTGGCTGTCAGCCCCAGGGGGACATTCCTCATGGCTGACCAGGACAATGACAGTAGGTCCCCTCCCTCCAATATATTATACCTATATAACACAGCTCCAGGGTCAGAAAGGCCTCAGATGTCAGTCTCTCTAGGTGTGCTCAGTATACTCAGGTGTACAGATCTTGTGTTAGTTGTGAGATCAGTATTGCAATGAAAATTGTGCATTTCTACATTTTTTCCTACCAGATTTAGAAAGTTAGAAATGAAGCCATGAAATAGTAAGGAAATTATATATCTGTATAATAAATTATGTTTTATAAAGAGTTATAAAACTTATTTTAATAGTTCCAGTTAATGACATCTCTGATCCATAGTCCATATCCTCATCCTTACAACATCTCATTGTTTGTGACTATGAATGGCTGGGTAATTTTGTCTTTTTTTTTATTATGTGTACATGTCATCAAGGGAATACTTATAACCAGTGTTAAATAAATATTTGGTGAGGACAAGGACGAATGTTAGAACTAAAGATCAAGGTAGATGACATCTAGAGGTCATAAAACCTCTTACTCAACAAGTTCTATCACTTTAGGCATGTACAATGTATATGCAGGGAAACCGAGGGTGTAACTAAATGACCTCTTTAAATGTGGAAGGAAACTGGAGTACCCATAGAAAAATACACACTGAGCCCATACCTGTAGATACTGTATGCTATGTATTCAGTTCTATATTCTGCCCAAATTGTTAAAATCCTTTTTCTTTTGAAATTGATTTCCCTCTGTCTGGTTGACCACTTTATGTATATCTTCATAGGTGTTATATCTTTGATTGTTAACTGTCAAGATGGCCATTGATAATTGTGTATTTTGGAATTTTTATATCAAATCCTTTTAAGGATCAATTTCAAAATGATTCCTTTGGAGGAGAATGTGTTCAAATTGTTTACGATATATAAACATTATATGACATAGATTCTGTAGGATGTCTTTATTTACAGTGAAGCAATTAATTATTATATGTTGGTGCATTACCATTCTGCTGACCAATTCAAATTTTTATCAGCCAGTTTATCCCACTACCTGTATATCTATATAGAGTCTTAACCACTGACAGCTGGCTGCCATGACATGCCTCACTACCAAATATACCCTGTATATATGCCTCCATGGCTACATGTAATATGCCCTATCCCAGCCTGACTCCCTGTTATCCACCTGCCCCTGATCATCAGATGTACATGTACATTGGCTGTGAGCTGTTATACCACAAGGAAACACAGACAATTTGTAGTGATTATCTCTCCACCTCTGACCCAGGTATCTCCCTCGATCCTCCTCCCCCAATCATCATTTGAACAGACCCAGCTGCTAAACCAGGATATTACTGCTGTCTGCATAGTCAGATTCAGTGCATATCAATATATTCTTCAAAGAAAGAATTATACATATATTTGATTTTAAATTTTATGGTCAGTCGATAACTTTTGATATATAACTGAAAAATGAACCTTTAACAGTTATAAAACTGAAAAATATTTCAGACAGGAAGCATAAACAAGGACAAAAGATATATACTGTCCCACACATGAAATAGAGCTGAATTATTCACATAAACAGGGACAAATGATATACTGTCTCTGGCATGAAATAGAGCTAAATTTCTTCACATCAACGGGAATTAGAAAAACTGGAAAGCAGAATTATGTACTGATGGGAGAAGAAAAAACTGAGAGGTAACGTATATGAAGAATGTTAAAATTGGATTTCTTTTGTCGTATATATAGTGGTGCATGGTTTCTGGTATATACACAACATTTTAATTGAAATTTATGTCTTTTATGACACAACACCATTAACACATTTAAACATATACATGCCAAATAATGAAGATAACTGCATCAAACAGCTGTTCAAATATCCTTGTAGGATTCTTCAGTGATGCTGAAGTGATAAAAGGGGCAAAATATACTGAAGGAACCAAATCTTCTCAAAAAACGAAGGGTGAAATAATAGCTAAATCTAGAACGTAAAACATATCTAGAAATGATATATGATCTCTGATGTTGATTTTGAGGGAGGGTTTTACATGATGTAGACATTTTGGTTTGTGATGTAGATTTTGAGGGAGGGTTTTACATGCTGTAGACATTTCGGTTTATGATGTAGATTTTGAGGGAGGGTTTTACATGATGTAGACATTTTGGTTTATGATGTAGATTTTGAGGAAGGGTTTTACATGATGTAGACATTTTGGTTCATGATGTAGATTTTGAGGGAGGGTTTTACATGATGTAGACAGTTTGGTTTATGATGTAGATTTTGAGGGAGGGTTTTACATGATGTAGACATTTTGGTTCATGATGTAGATTTTGAGGGAGGGTTTTACATGATGTAGACAGTTTGGTTTATGATGTAGATTTTGAGGGAGGGTTTTACATGATGTAGACATTTTGGTTCATGATGTAGATTTTGATGGAGGGTTTTACATGATGTAGACAGTTTGGTTTATGATGTAGATTTTGAGGGAGGGTTTCAGATGATGTAAACATTTTGGTTTGTGATGTAGATTTTGAAGGACTGTTTCAGATGATGTAGACATTTTGGTTTGTGATGTAGATTTTGAGTGAGGATTTCAGATGATGTAGACATTTTGGTTTGTGATGTAGATTTTGAGGGAGGGTTTAAGATGATGTAAACATTTTGGTTTGTGATGTAGATTTTGAGGGAGGGTTTAAGATGATGTAGACAGTTTGGTTCATGATGTAGATTTTGAGGGAGGATTTAAGATGATGTAAACATTTTGGTTTGTGATGTAGATTTTGAGGGAGGGTTTTACATGATGTAGACATTTTGGTTTGTGATGTAGATTTTGAGGGAGGGTTTTACATGATGTAGACATTTTGGTTTGTGATGTAGATTTTGAGGGAGGGTTTAAGATGATGTAGACAATTTGGTTTATGATGTAGATTATGAAGGACGGTTTTAGATGATATAGACGGTTTGGTTTGTGATGTAGATTTTGAGGGAGGATTTCAGATGATGTAAACATTTTGGTTTGTGATGTAGATTTTGAGGGAGGGTTTTAGATGATGTAGACATTTTGGTTTGTGATGTAGATTTTGAGGGAGGATTTCAGATGATGTAGACATATGTATTATATGCTGATGAATGAAGACATTTTGAATTCCATTATATACATTTGTGTACAGTTCTGAATTGAAGAAATACAATGTGACAGGCCTATAAATACAAATCCTCCGTGCCTTGATTTAGTTAAAACTTGTGTTTCATTACTTATCCAAGTATTTTGAAGTTATTTTAAGAAGGAGTAAATGAAACCACTTTGCCTGTTAACGTGATGTAATGGTCTGTCAGATGTATTTATAGCAAACAGAGATAAGGTAATTCCTGTGATGCTGATTTGAACCAGACAGATAGCAGCTCCATATCTCCTGTATCTTCTGCTGCTTCTTGTTGTTCACCACAGATCTTGGAGTTAGATTTTATAGTTATTCTGTCCCTGATCAGGATTACATATGCTTTCTAAATGATAATATTTTATTTTGATAAATTAGGAGAAGTTTCACTGGAATGTATCATGATCACAAACAATTTATATGGTCTTGTCACAGATACATATTACAAAGACTAAAAAAATCCAGTTCTTGTATGTTATAATAATAGGCCTGTACTAGTATTAGGGACCGAAAGACATTGGGATCATGACCATACAGAAAGTACGCGAGTCTACATATATTTGATGAATTACTGTATATAATTGTATATTGATAAAGGAGTAATTATATATAGGTAGTGGGTACGGAAGAGATGGAGTGGTTACGGAAGCTTGTGTGTGTGATACAGCCGCTGGTATGTATGTAATGCAGTTACTTACAAGATGGCATGTCTGTAACAATGGACTGGTCTCATTCATTTTAGAATGTATGTCTTTGCTGTAGCAAATATGAAGTCATTTGTGGTCATGGTACAGGGCTCTCAAACCCCATTTTGGGACTGGGGCCCAGGGCCCTTATAATTGGGAAAACGTTGGGTCTAAATTGGGAAAAAAATATAATATTTTGCATTGGAAATGGGGCTGAATATCGGCCCCAAATCTGGCAGATCGAGAGCCCTGTGGTATATTGACATTCATCAACTTCCACCCCAGTTGCAATAGAATATATGGGTTTTTTTTTCTGATAAATGTGTCCAATAGTTTGTATAGCCATGCTGTGTTCTCTAGATTTCAGTGTGGAAATCTCTGATTTACTGCACACCTGTATCAGTGCTTGCCTATAACAATATATTGCTGGAGTCACGCTGGAGATCATCTGATAAATATTAGCCATCCCCCCTTAATTATCTGTACATTGAAGTGTGTGCTTGGCTCGCCTTCATTGTTATTACGGTATTGGTAGATGTATAGCCCGGAGTACAAATGGGAAAGAAAATGTCAAGAATTCTCATAGGTACAGTCATTGGTAGATAATCAAGTGAGGCTGTCCTGTTGCTGTAACCTTTACATGGAATATTATTGTGCATTGACAAATGGGATCTTTTTTTTAGTAGGATACACCATAACTTGGTGACCCCTTGCCTAAATTACTTGTATGATTAAGAGTTAATAATAGATCTTTAGTTCTGACTCAATTAACTACTGCTCTAAGACATAGATAGCTTCCTTGGGTTATGTCTTACTTCCTGACTAAAATGTATTGTCCCCAGTCCAGATTGAACTAAATATCCCACATCCATCAAACTTAAAATTATCATCTGTCTCTAAACATCTCATCTTTCTTTGAGTTCTGTCTTTAAAACTTTCAATAGATTGGTACGCATATCTTTTTGACAAAATGCCTGTTAATTAGTCTTAGGAGAATGGCATAATTTGGTACAGTAATGAGTTATTAAAGGAACAGATCCCCCTCCCCACTTTCTGTTCTGTACAGATCAAGGTCTAATTGTAACTGTAAGGGATTAATAGTACAGATCAAGGTCTAATTGTAACTGTAAGGGATTAATAGCCCCTTCTCTCTTTGTGGCCTCCGCCCCCACACCTGTATCATTCAGATCAACAAGTTCCTGTACATTGTAGTCAGCTATACTGGTCAGCCTTGGACACATTCTACTGTACACCTATGTGTGCAGGAATGTATACTAGTACATTGTCATTTCTCATTCATTAATTTCACAACCTTTGAAGCACTTGACTTTGGACTCTACTGTAACACTGGTTGAACTAAGAAATGTCTTTGTTTCAATACATAAAAAACAACTTAAAAGCAATTTCTTGATTTATATGTTTTTATTGCATGTCAGTTTCGATTAGGAGTCTATGTTTATGCCGTGTGAGTAACCGTGTTACACATAACTTTGGTATATAGCATGAGATTAGTATATCTAATACAGCTAAGGGATCAAGGCTGAGGTATAATGATTCGGGATCAGTTTGTTTGACTAAAAGGTAATCCAGGTCAGCATATACATACAACAGGCCAACATGTTATTTTTATAATAAAAATGAAAAAAAAATGATATTGAAAATGTTAAGATTTTTTAACATAAAAAACTGTTGAAGTTTCATCAGTTTAAAATAAATTGTTCATAGTAAGGGTTAGCCTGTAATACAACTGTAAAACTGAAAATGGAGTAGTATCTTCACTTAAAAAGGCTTTGTTTTTAATTTTCGTACCTCTCTTCAATGAGACAATCTGCAACAACTTTAAGCTTTAAGTTGGGAACCGAAACATTTTGATGAGCTTTTCCCCAAGTTTAGATATATATGAATAAGCATATGATATTTTTAGTCCATGAAAATAAAACTTTCAGGAATAAGTATATGTCTAATGTAAGATTTCACTGCATTAACTATAGAGACACTTTATAACTGTTATGATACACAGTAGCTGTAGGTTGTTGTACTGTGATGAGGAGCCGGCCACTCCTGCCAAGTGTTTGATGCATGTTGTGAGGTACTGCTAGTCTCTGAAGGAGAGAAAGAGAGAGCTGACTCACAGATATAATTCTGAGATCATATTTACACCTCACTGATGAGATAAGGTAAACACACACAGTTTGGTACTTCCTGCTCTCATAGCAGTCTGTACAACACACCTGGAACAGGTTACGAGGTACTGTTCAAACTTTGACTATCTTTTATTGGTCTTTGTATCCATGAAGTTAGTCTCTTTTTATCCATTGTTCACATTTACTGTCAAGGATATTCCATTTCCTGTTTTCCAATATACTGGACAAAATGTTGGGTATTCCTTTCCCTGTTTTCCAATATACTGGACAAAATGTTGGGTATTCCTTTCCCTGTTTTCCAATATACTGGACAAAATGTTGGGTATTCCATTCCCTGTTTTCCAATATACTGGACAAAATGTTGGGTATTCCATTCCCTGTTTTCCAATATACTGGACAAAATGTTGAGTATTCCATTCCCTGTTTTCCAATATACTGGACAAAATGTTGGGTATTCCTTTCCCTGTTTTCCAATATACTGGACAAAATGTTGGGAATTCCATTTCCTGTTTTCCAGTATGCTGTCCATGATGTTTGGAACCAAACATCAGAAATATTTAGCACTCTCAATATGTTTTGTTTACAAATTTTGATATTTATGTTGTTTAGTTGTGTATTGAACACTGTATCCTTAATCTCAGCATCTCATCTCAAAACGTTACAGCTTTTAAAGTAGGTTTTTGTGATAAACTGATAGACACTGCTTTATATGACATTTTAGATATATATTGCAAATAATTGACTTTCATGCTTAAATAGAAGTATTCTTTTGCTGCTACTGGTAAGCACCGCTGTCTTTCCAGTATAGTATATGAATCTTAAATGTTGTTTGATGGCTGAGTCATATGAGTATTCTTGTCAGAGTTGTTTACCAATATAGCTTTCCTTTTCCTCCCAATATACTGATTAAATAGGAGAAAACATAGTTAACATTTTCATGTAGTCATGTGGTATTGTTGAATTCTCATGTGGTACATGTTGAATTTGCTTAATTCATTGACTGTGATATTTTTTACACAAATTTAAATGCAGTGTATACCTTCTTGAATTTGGAAAATTCAGTGATATTTACATAAGAATAATCAAAGGATTTTTTTTTCATTTTTGGAAAACAGTTAAGGTTTTGACAAAGAGGAAATATTTCTTTGAAGGAATATCAAGAAGCAAATTGATATCAACATGGGTTTTGAAATTTATGAATGATAAAATGGTTTTACTCATAATTCTAAGCTAAACATTGTAAGGCCATTTATTATGAAGTCTTCCTCCACAATAAGAAGAGTTATTATAATGACACTTTTATGAGTAAACTTGTTTATGTGTTTGAAAGTGAGTAGGTGTGACTGTCATCATCCTATTTTTTCTGTGATATCAACTGTTCACTGGTATTTTTATATACGGATTACATTACCATAGGATATATTCTCGAGAGTCACATTTACGTTTACAATAAATAAAAAGGCTGTCTTTTGCATTCTTGAAAACGGCTATAATTTTCACATCTTTTCCGATGATAAATTTGATTCCTTAAACAATGAACATGAATAGATAGATATTTTGTGGCCATAATTTTTATGTTATGTAATACCAAACTTGCTGTTTGATGGAGTTTCAATAGATTTTAGTGTAGAACAGGAGATGTTCTGATTGCACCAATGGTGTATTATGACAGCAATCCTTTTGACCGGTTTTTTAGGTGACACTAACAGAGGTGCTGAGTTATATATGTGGGTAGATACATCCAAATTTTGTTGTGTCACTTCATATGTGTATAAGGTAATTTTATACGATAGTACCATATATGGACAGAGCATATAAAATACATGAACCTAATAAATAGGCCTGGAGTCAAATATTGTAGTGTCTATCATTGATAGTGGTTTACAATTGCATAGACGGTCACCGTTTTCATGGGTTTTAATTCGTGTGATTTCGAGGTGATTTAACTATAATGAATTAAAAATTCATTATCTAGATATAAGTTGATGAATTATTTCTGTGAATATTGTTCCTGATGTCAAGTTTCATCAAATTCATGATTTCGGGTTTAGCAGTCAATCATAACTATGATTTAATGGTAGTAATGAGCTAGTTATGCTTACAAACACATGTATTTGTGTACAGTGTATATCCTTGGAGTATTAGGCACGGCCATGACTGTAAATACTGATACATCATCAGTAAAATTATAGTTTCATACTTCTGATGATATTTACATCCATCTAATTATTTTATTCATCAAATTTCCGTGATCACAGTCATATGCCTCGCCAAATGCCAAGCAGGTTATTATTGATGATCATGGCACCACAAAGTGTTATTGATGATCATGACATCACAACAGGTTATTGATGATCATGTCATCACAAAGTGTTATTGATGATCATGTCATCACAACAGGTTATTGATGATCATGTCATCACAACAGGTTATTGATGATTATGACATCACAACAGGTTATTGATGATCATGTCATCACAAAGTGTTATTGATGATCATGGCACCACAAAGGGTCATTGATGATCATGTCATCACAACAGGTTATTGATGATCATGTCATCACAACAGGTTATTGATGATCATGTCATCACAACAGGTTATTGATGATCATGTCATCACAAAGTGTTATTGATGATCATGGCACCACAAAGGGTCATTGATGATCATGTCATCACAACAGGTTATTGATGATCATGTCATCACAATGGGTTATTGATGATCATGACATCACAACGGGTTATTGATGATCATGACATCACAACAGGTTATTGATGATTATGACATCAGAACAGGTTATTGATGATCACGACACCACAACAGGTTATTGATGATCATGACATCACAACTGGTTATTGATGATCATAACATCACAACAGGTTATTGATGATCATGACATCACAACAGGTTATTGATGATCACGACACCACAACAGGTTATTGATGATCATGTCATCACAATGGGTTATTGATGATCATGACATCACAACGGGTTATTGATGATCATGACATCACAACAGGTTATTGATGATTATGACATCAGAACAGGTTATTGATGATCACGACACCACAGCAGGTTATTGATGATCATGACATCACAACTGGTTATTGATGATCATGACATCACAACAGGTTATTGATGATCATGACATCACAACAGGTTATTGATGATCACGACACCACAACAGGTTATTGATGATTATGACATCACAACAGGTTATTGATGATTATGACATCACAACAGGTTATGACATCACAACAGGTTATTGATGATTATGACATCACAACAGGTTATAGATGATCATGACATCACAACAGGTTATTGATGATTATGACATCACAGCAGGTTATTGATGATCATGACATCACAACAGGTTATTGATGATTATGACATCACAACAGGTTATTGATGATTATGACATCAGAACAATATCATGACCAAAGATTAGATTAATGTTACTAATGTCAGTAAAATGTGGGAGGGTAACAGATATTTCTGAAAAATACAATTTTGGTGATGAAGATGGCTATGTTTGTTCTGAAATTGTAGCACATATATTTATCAGTTTTAGGAGGTAAGATGGAGGCTGAAGAAAAGTGTTATCAGTAACTGGTGGGTGTGGAGGGATGTTATAGATTGTAACTATCAGTTCATTCAGCAAAGATAATCGTTGAAAGATGTGTTGTAAATAGAGGGAGGTCAATGTCTTCATTCTGATGGTCAAAACCAGACTATACAGTAACAAAGAGATTTGATCTGCTCTATCAGGATTTTTTTTCCTGCATGCCTTGCAGTTTTTTTTGTTTAATTGTACAGTAACAAAGAGTTTTGATCTGCAATACCAGGATTTTTTTTATTCTACATGTCTTGCAGCTTTTTTTGTTTGATATTTTGTCTTTCTCAGTGTGATGCGTACATTCTTGCACCTAAAGGATACCAGGTTATATATGAATGGAAATGTACATGTGATTTAGTTTGTTTACTTTGTGGAATATTCAGTAATTTACTGTATTAGAAGTTAAAGCTTTCACGTACAGTTCTAGATAAGATTAGAACTGAGAAACACAGTGATGGAAGTGTTACCTGTAATTGTTCCACCTCTGTTAAAATAACACGATCTTCATTGATAGAATGTAACTTTAGTGATTTGATTATGTTGTATTATAGGAATAATATCCCATAACAAATATGTGTTTATCAATAGTGTTACTGACCTTTGTTACTTTCTTTTACAGGGACAAATCGTCCAGTATGTGTGTAGGGAGAGTAGTCCTGTTGGTCCTGGCCCTGGCAATTGGCCATGCCCGGGCGGACACAAGTTCTATAACACGGACTCCAACCATAGGATGTTGTGATTGTGTTACTCTGATGCCTGACCCCCGCCCAAATATTGAACCCCAATATATGCCCTCTCCATTCCACATCAAAGTCAGCAAGACTGTCTACAACCCAAAGAACAGTCAAGCAGAGGAAATTAATGGTAATTATCTTATTTTTTAATTTATCTTATTAAGGTTGAACTGTACATGCATATACATATACATATAAACCTGGTATTTCACATCTAAGCACTGAACCCACTTACTTTGTATTGAAAACATTAACAAATGAATTATCATCATGTGTTGATACAAACTTCATCTAAATGATTCAAAGATTGTAATACACTGATTTTTTTGGTAGTGAACCTGACATCCGTCCAGCCCTTGACAGCTTTCACACGATTCATGATACAGGCTGTGTATGTCAACACAGACGGTACAGTAAAAGACAACACACCACTTGGCAGGTTTATCGATCTCGACTACAACAGTACTGATCCTGAATTAAGAGGGAGAACAGAGATTACCTGTGCAGGCGGGGTAAGTAATTTAAGATGGTGGCTCTGTATGCTCTTTGTCTTAGGGTAGGTTTGACGTGGAGTGGGCCACAGAAATGACCTGGATATCATGAGATTACCTTTAGAGATTAGAGATTATGTGTTAACCTGATCCAGGTATCTATAGATTACCTGTATATGTGTTGTGTTTACTTTACCTTGATTTCCACAGATTACCTGTATTGGTGGTTTGTTAACCTTACCCTGATATCCACAGATTACCTGTATTGGTGTTGTGTTTACCTTACCCTGATATCCACAGATTACCTGTAAAGGTGTTGTGTTTACCTTACCCTGATATCAACAGATTACCTGTATAGGTGGTTTGTTTACCTTACCCTGATATCAACAGATTACCTGTTTAGGTGTTGTGTTTACCTTACCCTGATATCAACAGATTACCTGTATTGGTGTTGTGTTTACCTTACCTTGATATCCACAGATTACCTGTATTGTTGTTGTGTTTACCTTACCCTGATCTTCACAGATTACCTGTATTGGTGTTGTGTTTACCTTACCCTGATATTCACAGATTACCTGTATTGGTGTTGTGTTTACCTTACCCTGATACCCACAGATTACCAGTAAATGTGTTGTGTTTACCTTACCTTGATATCCACAGATTACCAGTAAATGTGTTGTGTTTACCTTACCCTGTTAACTGTAGATTACTGGCATGAATGCTGTGTTTACCTGACCCAGAGATTCATTGATTGATGTGTTTAACTGACCCCTAGATCCATAGACGTCCACTATAAATAAGTTAGTGTTTACCTGTCCCAAACATCCATAGATTACCAGTATAAGTAAGTGTTTACCTATCACAAAGATCCATAGATTACCAGTATAAGTAAGTGTTTACCTGTCCCAAAGATCCATAGATTACCAGTATAAGTAAGTGTTTACCTGTCCCAAAGATCCATAGATTACCAGTATTAGTAATTGTTTACCTATCACAAAGATCCATAGATTACCAGTATAAGTAAGTGTTTACCTGTCCCAAAGATCCATAGATTACAGTATTAGTAATTGTTTACCTATCACAAAGATCCATAGATTACCAGTATAAGTAATTGTTTACCTGTCCCAAAGATCCATAGATTACCAGTATAAGTAAGTGTTTACCTGTCCCAAAGATCCATAGATTACCACTATTAGTAAGTGTTTACCTGTCCCAAAGATCCATAGATTACCAGTATAAGTAAGTGTTTACCTGTCCCAAAGATCCATAGATTACCAGTATAAGTAATTGTTTACCTATCACAAAGATCCATAGATTACCAGTATAAGTAATTGTTAACCTATCACAAAGATCCAAAGATTACCAGTATAAGTAAGTGTTTACCTATCACAAAGATCCATAGATTACCAGTATAAGTAAGTGTTTACCTGTCCCAAAGATCCATAGATTACCAGTATAAGTAAGTGTTTACCTGTCCCAAAGATCCATAGATTACCAGTATAAGTAATTGTTTACCTATCACAAAGATCCATAGATTACCAGTATAAGTAATTGTTAACCTATCACAAAGATCCAAAGATTACCAGTATAAGTAAGTGTTTACCTATCACAAAGATCCATAGATTACCAGTATAAGTAAGTGTTTACCTGTCCCAAAGATCCATAGATTACCAGTATAAGTAAGTGTTTACCTGTCCCAAAGATCCATAGATTACCAGTATAAGTAAGTGTTTACCTATCACAAACATCCATAGATTACCAGTATAAGTAAGTGTTTACCTATCACAAAGATCCATAGATTACCAGTATAAGTAATTGTTTACCTATCACAAAGATCCATAGATTACCAGTATAAGTAATTGTTTACCTATCACAAAGATCCATAGATTACCAGTATAAGTAAGTGTTTACCTGTCCCAAAGATCCATAGATTACCAGTATTAGTAAGTGTTTACCTATCACAAAGATCCATAGATTACCAGTATAAGTAAGCATTTACCTGTCCCAAAGATCCATAGATTACCAGTATAAGTAAGTGTTTACCTGTCCCAAAGATCCATAGATTACCAGTATAAGTAAGTGTTTACCTATCACAAAGATCCATAGATTACCAGTATAAGTAAGTGTTTACCTGTCCCAAAGATCCATAGATTACCAGTATAAGTAAGCATTTACCTGTCCCAAAGATCCATAGATTACCAGTATAAGTAAGTGTTTACCTGTCCCAAAGATCCATAGATTACCAGTATAAGTAAGTGTTTACCTATCACAAAGATCCATAGATTACCAGTATAAGTAAGTGTTTACCTATCACAAAGATCCATAGATTACCAGTATAAGTAATTGTTAACCTATCACAAAGATCCATAGATTACCAGTATAAGTAAGTGTTTACCTATCACAAAGATCCATAGATTACCAGTATAAGTAAGTGTTTACCTATCACAAAGATCCATAGATTACCAGTATAAGTAATTGTTTACCTATCACAAAGATCCATAGATTACCAGTATAAGTAAGTGTTTACCTGTCCCAAAGATCCATAGATTACCAGTATTAGTTAGGTATTTACCTGATCCAGGTATCCAAAGATCCAATTGACTGGTGTGTATATATATATATATATATATATGTATATTATTGTTAAAATTACTGTTATCAGACTTTGACAACTAGTGACGTTTTTTTTTAAATAGGTTACTAGAAAGTCTTCTGACAGTGAAATTAGACAATGATCAATGAGCTCTTCATTTACAGTAAGGTTAAGATATTTAGTAAATTACCGTGAATATGGAAACATATGTAAACCTTTCTAAGAATGTGAAACAGTTACAATTATGCATTTTTATGATGATCTGTAGATGTGTATAGCTAAATAAAGAATGTTAACCTTCTTGTGATGTTAAACAAACTCGAATGATAAAATGTATGGTGTATTAACTGTGTAGTTGTTATGTCTGATGGAATCGATTAGTTTCACTTGACATTCTGAAGGTATTGATGCAGAAATAATGAGTTAACCAACAGGTGTGCCTAGAATTTCACCTGCCCACTTCATGTTAAAAATGAATAAATTAAACGATTTTACGTAAAGAAATTTAAGATCTTTGCATATATGGTTAGTTATTATGTTCTACTTTCTGCAATAGTGAAGTAAATCATACACAGTATAATGTATATAATTTAAGACATGTTTTTACATTACAGCGTGCTACAAAACAAAGTAATGCCAACCAACTGAAGAAAAATGTGCGTCTGGTCTGGAAGCCCGACGTGACCATGAAGGGGCCTATTGTGTTCAGGTAATTTGTAGATACCAAGACACCTTCATGATTATCGCACTATAAAGAACACATCCAAATCTCATCTTTATAGTCTGTGAGGTTTTTAAGAAATTACGTAAACTTCCCTGTTAATTTTTCTCTGATAAACTCAGGTATGACACCAGTTCGTTTTTTTTTTTTGCATTTTCAGTTCCTATCATAATTGATACTATGGGCTGTCACTTCAAGAGTCCTAGTGTACAGGATAACAATACCTGTACAGGTATCTTTGTGACACAGTATCTTTCATTGTTTAGATCTGTAGATAATGACTGTATTTTGTCCTTTCATCTACATTCATGTGTGTAGCTTGTTTCACGGTTAAACACACCTAAGTTAGATACTCCACTGAACATCAATACCAATCTAACACATGTTAACTGTGTTAACTTTCCGCAGTTGTTTGTATGTTTAACAGCTTATTTTGTCTGAAGGAAGTGAGGGATGGGTAGGATAATTGTGTAAATCTGTTATAAGGTGTTACTGAGGCTGTTTTAGAGAATACCGGTAAATGATTAGAGATTATGCACGGTAGATTGTCATTATCATATACCTGTATCATATATAAAAACTTAACACCTTCATGTCAGCGACAGACAGTATCATTTACATAATATCCATGAAAAATCTTTGGAGTGTAAACAGTGCACCACATCACTAGGTAAGGAATGTTCTGCCATGTAGTTAGAGAAGGCATGGGTGCTTTACCAATGTGAAATGCAGTGATCATTTCCCTATTAGGTGTAAGCTTCCTTCCCAATGGTAAATGTAATTAAGTTTAATTATAGATTTGTTTTGTAGATACAAATGTATCTATATATGAATTTAGTCTGATTTGATATGAGGCTGTGTTTTAATTAGGACAGCTGACTGATTATATGTACACAGTTCTATATAAAGATACACATATAAGTATTCCGTGCTTGTATAGTTCAGTCACGGTGTTTAATAAACATACAGGGATTGTTATTTGGTTCATTTCTCACTGGTTGGAAACATTTTATATACACTGTATAGTCTCTGTGTCAAGGCTGTTTCTGTTGATAACTTCAGTTGCTTGATGAGGCTGCTTTCTGTTGATAACTTCAGTTGCTCGATGAGGCTGCTTTCTGTTGATAACTTCAGTTGCTCGATGAGGCTGCTTTCTGTTGATAACTTCAGTTGCTCGATGAGGCTGTTTCTGTTGATAACTTCAGTTGCTCGATGAGGCTGCTTTCTGTTGATAACTTCAGTTGCTCGATGAGGCTGCTTTCTGTTGAAAATCTCAGTTGCTCTGTCATCTCTTCATTGCCTCCCTTATTATTCTCACTTTGTAACTTTGTTATTTTACTGATGATATGAAACATTGGTGTCAGTTTTAATGTTCATGCTGTCTTTCGCAGCAATATTCACAAGTTGCATTTAGCTGAGTTTGTCGAAGAGTGAAGTACTCTTCAACAACCAAGTTTGATATATAGGTAGATGATAGGTCGTATAACTTGAATCCAGATAAAAATATGAAATAGTAAAAAAAAATTCAAAACTGGCAAAATCTTCCTCAAATATGTTCAAATTGTCTTGAAATTTTGTACCTGTCTTCAGTAAGAAATGAACATAAACCTTTGAAATAGGCCTTGTGCTCATTGATTATAATTCTTTTTAATTCCTTAACTTCAATCTATAATTCTTAAAATGACTCAAAATTTACTGTAGTTCAACATGATTAACAAAAAACAAAAATTGTTGGGGACTTGATTGTTTAGAGAATCAAAGTGGAAAAAGAAAAACAATCTGCGGAATACTTGTACTTTCTTGTCTTTTTTCTTTGTTGTATACGCTTTTCAAAGTATAAGAATATTCATGATTTATTTTCTTAACGTTAATGTTGAAACTTCTCTTATTTTATATTAGAAGGACCTATCACTGCATATATATTTCTATCCCTGTACTGTTGGGTGGAGATGAATATAAATATTTTAAAAATATATTTATAAATATAAATTATAAGAAGTTTGTGTTAACTTATGAATCTCTTCAACAGGGCCACTTTCATTCAAGATGGCAACCGTTTCTGGGTGCGAGAACTGTCTGAGCCTGTCATTGACAAGAACGGTCCTCCCATGGACAAAAAACCTACAGATCCAAACGTAAGTGAGATGTAGATCTTGTTTATCTTACTATCATCACAATGAGGAATTCACTTTTATTAATATTTGAAAGTCACATGACATTTTTTGCTGATGAAAGATAAATCTGTCTTTTCTTCCAAGGGAAAGACAGGTCAAACTCGACTGTTTTGAAAATGACACTCAAAAGAAAGTCACAATATTTTCTTCATGTAATCACTGAACAATCTGTTAGCATTATCAAAACACATCACTTTGATGATGGCATGCTCTATTGAGCTCAGCTTTACCATACCTTGTAGCATTTTCTATTAGGAAAGTCTGGAAGAAAAATAATCAATCACATCTGTGTAACATAGACAGATAAGGCTCATCCAGTCTGATACTTCACTTCAAGATTGTTACTCATGGGAGGAGATTTCTCTTTATACTGAGGTTTCTCTTGCTTCAAAACAGAAATGAAACAATTATTCCATCTCATGTCAGGTCACACGGACAAGATTCTTCACATTTTTTCCAATTGTACTGTATTGCTTGGTTTCATTGTTGATATCCAGTTATGAAAGGTGGAGTGGTTTGTTGGGGAATAAACATTTTGCAGAACAGAAATAGACATATTTCTGTGGGAGACTTTTAGAAATTATTGCTTTCATAATCCTTATTAACTTAAACACATGTTGAACATATTGCATTCTTTGTTAAATTACCATATCCTGTTTAGTCTGTCACTTGTACTAAACAAGTGGGGAAAACTTATGTTAAACATGTTGTATTCCACTCACAGAGACTGCCTTTGATAGACCCAATAAACACGAGGGACTGTGGAACCAAAAAGGGTTGTTTCCGGATCCCTGAAGGCTGCTGGGAACCCTACTGTCAGTACATTGCCACCTGGGTCCACTTAGGAGGCAATCGGTACAGATTTGAAGTTGGAGGCATCACTGATGGGATCACAGACAGATATGTGTCACTTGCCATTTCGAATGACATCAGATGGGTAAGATATATCAAATGGCTCACCAATAGTTACTTTGCTTATCATTTGGATACACCACATATTAAGCAAATTGCCACCTTTTAAGTCTCGGAAATGATCAGATATCTCAAATATAGTCAAACTAGGTTATTTTAAAATCTGAAGAATTTATGACCACATTAATGTTGAAGTTTTTCTTCATTTTCAACAAATAATCTCTTTCTATCTTTGTTACAGTTATCAAACTTGTTGACTTGGATATATATAGATATATACATACTTTTTATGGACAGATCTACTTTAAGATTACAATGTTCAAACTTTACCTATCACATAAAGACAAAAAAGTTATAAGTCTTGTCATTTAAAGACATTGTCCAATAATAATTACAAAATTGTTGGGGTGGAGGGATTGGAGGATAGAGGTCAGAGAAAATGTACATAACCAATCGGATCTTGTTACACTCTCAATGAATTGTTTCATTGTTTGTAGGATAGAGGAAATTTCAATGGGATATGTATTGATGGGTATATTTATATGAATGTCTGTCAATATTTGTTTGTGTAAATTTTCAGGGTGGAGACTTGGTAATGGAGTGTGTCCACAATGGAGCTACAGGTCTAACACAGGTCTACCTGGCCAAGAGTGTTGACCACTTCACTCACAGACTCAAAAATGTAAGTACTGAGTGCTGAGATACAATCAGTACAGGTCTATCTCACCAAGAGTGTTGACCACTTCAATCACAGACTCAAAAATGTAGGTACTGAGCAATGAGCTACAGGTTTACTTTTCTAAGAGTGTCAACCACATCTCTCACTGGCTTCAAAATTGTTAGTGCTTACTGTCACATAGTCTAGAATGTAAGTACGGTAACCATTCACCACACTTACAGATTAAAAATAGTTTGTTAGCTCTAATTACATAGATTGAATGACAAATTTTTTTGTGAGATGAAAATGCTGCAGTCATATTTACCTTTCAAATTATAAATATTGTTGGTTTCATTGCAGCCAAAGGCTGGTATAATAGCCGAAGAGGGACAGTTCCTTAATGGCCGCCTGCGATGTCGATTTGAGAAGGTGCCCCATCCAGATACCAAAGATTACCCCATGTCTGGCTATAGCCATCTTCTCATGTCAAGGGGTGTCGCAGAATCAGGTTAATTTTGTATTTATATACAACAAAGACAGCTTCCAAATTTATATAAAAGAAATCATGGCAGAGTCCAGTTAATGATATAGTCATGTACAATGGAGGCTACTAATTGTATGCTAATAATGGTATTTGTGTTTTACTTTGTGAAATACTCTGACTTTACAGAGATGAAAGATTATAGAGAATATATGTATTTTTGTAAAATTTCTGTACGGCCTCCCATGTAATGCCTATTATGATGTAAGAACTAAGATAATAGACACGCTGATATTATAACATTAAAATGGCAAATTAAATACTCAAATACAACAGTTGATACTCAAATACATTCCTTGTACCAGCACAAACTAGTGAAGATATTTATGAAGCTCATTCTGACATATTCTTTTTTGTTGAAAACAATGGCTTATGTGAAAACAAAGGTTGCTTCTGTGTAAGCATTTGAAACGGTTAGATTGGTTGAACCTGCAAGGAAAATGCCAGGTACAGATCGTTTTCGAGGCAAGACTGCAGAATATTTGGCACATACAAATTGAGGGGTCAAACCATACCTGTTTGTAGTTTACTTGTTAAATATCATTAGTTTTCAGAATTTCACAATAAAGTAGGATCAGTACAATCACATATTTCCGGGAGCATTGTGCTATTAGGACTGAGTAAAATGGAGGATATCTTAATGTTAGTTAATTGATTTAAGCTTGACAGGAAATTCTGAAATCAAGCATTTAGAGCTTCACATATATCAGTTCCAACATCCACCTACATGAACATTTGTGTTTAGTGGAATAATTGCAGACCACCTGAACCGTTTCAAAAGGGTTACACAAAAGTGTCCAAAGACTCTCAAAATCTCTTGTGTATGAGTAAAGTAAGGGAGATAACTCAAGAAAATGCTGTTTTACTACAGGTGAAGCTGCCCCACACAGATTTGGTGTAGGAGAGATTCCTCTGTCCTCAGCTGATGAGATTACCCTCTCCTCTACAGCCAACATTGGTGATTACGCTCGTTACTCCCTTGTCAAGGGACATGGTAAGTAGATGGACTTTATGTCACGACATGATGAGTTCATCAGCAGTAGATTTTATTAATCAGAAATAATTTCCAAATTATTTATTTATTCAAATAAAAGGAGAAACATTTGACAACATTCTTGGTAAGATTTTAGTAGAGATATTTCTTTCTAGAAATTTTGTTTTTCAGGAAATAATTTTATCAGTCCTGTAAATGGAGGGATGGTTATCTAAAATTGTATTAAATGTTAAAACAGTAAAATATCAAAACAACATTTTACAAGAAATTGGTAGAGTGTTTTCTTGTTGTATAGAAAATGTCACTGTACTGACTGCTAAGTTACCGTTTTGTTATGATCTTCCTCAATAAGTACCATCTTTGTTACAGGTATCCTCATGATTTTGGCATGGTGTTTCTTTGGCACCACTGGCATGCTCCTTATCAAATATTACCAAACCATGTGGCCAAACAAGCGTTTCTTCAGCCATAGATACTGGTTTATTGTAAGTAGCGAATATTACTGCTCTGATATTAATGGTAATATCGTAATCATATTTCTAAGTAACACTAAAAGCAGAGAGTTACATGATTACTGGGTATGTCAATTTGATAGAAATTACCCAACTTTCACTTTAAGTGGGCAATCGTTACAATCTACACCTATATAGCTTGTGTAATGTATCTATAACATTTTACAAATACCTACGGTGACTTGATGTTTACAATATGATGAATGTAACAAATATACAGTTGTACTGGAAATGTTAGTTGTGAGAAATGAAACCAATTTCTAGGCCTGTGAACTTAGTAAATAAATGTGAAAATACCGTAAAAACATGTCAAAAGAAATGGTAAGACATAATGACACAGAAATATACCCTCTCATGTTTTGAAACTTGGAAAAATTAATTGTTATTAAAACGTATAAATGACTTTTTTCAATATAATAATTGTAGTAGTACTTCATAGCATATTTTTTTTCACTTTCCATGTATTTTAGAATATAATGCTAATAGTGTCTGAGCTACAAGGCCCTGAACAATGTGAACAAAAACTATTACTGAAATGATTTGTCATATAACACCTTTTTATTGAAATTGGCATCACTATTCACAAAGTTCTCATCGTCAATGTACAATAATGTAGCTATTAAAATGTTTGCACGAATTAAATGCTGAATTAAGTGACAGACAATGATAAGTTCACACAATATAACAGATTCAGCTTTGATTTTTGTTTCACATGCAAGAGGTGCGAAACTTTCCCAGATAGAGGATGACCTAATGACCCTAATTAGTCATGATGAACTGTACAGGTGTACAACTTTGAACATCTTAATACCTTGATGATTTAGCTTGTAAAAATTATATTGGGAATGAAAATTGAACAATTCTTTGAGAGTGAAAGGTTAATTTGAACGTTATATATTACAGTTGTGAAAACAAATGTTCAAATATGTGGTGACATCCCTAATGATTACAGTTTAAAAGTTGCCACATAGTTCTACTGTAACCTTACCATTACTTGTGTTCTATGTGTGGTATTGTTGTGTTTCAGGGACATATTAACTGTATGGCGTGGCTGCTACTACTGGTGATCATCGCTATAATTCTAATCTTTGTTGAGGTTGATGGGTACAGCAAAGCTGACTATCTACCCTACAAGGCTCATCCTATCTTGGGTATCATCATTTTTGTCTGTGTGATCCTTTGTGTAAGTATAATGTATCATGCCTTTGGTATTTTGTATAGGAAACATAGGCTGGTGAAGTGTAGCAGTGATTATAAAGCAAACTGGCATTATAAACCAAGAAAAATTTTAAACCTGAAAAATTATGTGTTTAGTAGTATTATATACGAGAGTATCACCTATTTTATTATATTTATAATATAAGGTTAGATATCTGACAAATATTTTTTAAAAATATTTTTCCCAAATGATCGGATTTAATTAATTAATGTTGGGAGATATTTCTTGACAGAGTAAAAAAACAAAACCCTTGACTGGACATTGTAAACAAACTTATATCTCTCTGTGTAAAATCATACATAACTTGTTAACAGACCCCGGAACACTTGTTACCAAAGATATTTATTTTTGACAATCCAGTGGAATACATGTATTAGAATATTTAATTACATGTGTATTTGTGTTGGTGTTACACATATGATATGTATTTGTACAGTTCATCATTGCCCTAATCCGACCTGACGAGGATAACCGCTGTCGTCCAGTCTTTAACTGGTTCTACTGGTTATTTGGCACAGTAGCCTGGTGTCTGGCAAGTAAGTAGAAAGTACAAGGTGGATGACCTTGATGTCTGCTTCTGAAATCTGTTTCCTTGTTTCATACTGTATTGAAACTTGTGAATGTTAACAGTTCATATTTTCACGATTTCTTTTCAAAACGACCAAATAGTAATTTAAACAATCAAAATTTTGCAATCTTGATGTGAAAGGACATCTAATACTCTTGTGTTTCATTATTTCATGGATTTAATTTTGGTGACTATGTTTATGTACCACAAAATAGTGAAAATATCATCCCCCAAAAAATAATCTGTTATACGGTATGTTTTATCCTATAATTCTATATCATAAGATGTAAATGCCACTGTTTAACCATCAACATGGATCTACTGATTATTTCATGTGTAACTTCATATGTAGTTTTGTGATTCTCACATTTGTTTGGTGTTCAATTTCAAATGTGATTTCCCCCATTTATGTAGAGATCAGTTTCAAAGTTTAACAATCTCTGTGTAATCCTTTTTTTAAATAATTTTTTAAAAAATATTTCGATTTTGTTATTCCATAATAAGGTCTTCTTGTGAAGTAATTTTAAGTGATGATTTTTGTAAAATTTTTATAAAATTTCTCATTTAAATGATTTCTTTAGAACATTCTAGTTGCTTGCAAACATTTCTACAAGATGTGATATTAGTACTCATTACCTTTGACTTGTTTTCAGTCCCTAACATGTTTATTGGGATGGACTTTGGGAAGTCTATGGTGCCATGGTGGGCTACATGGATCCTGTGTATCTACATATTGTTCCACATCATCGTTGAGATCACCCTTGAGGTTCACCAATGTTGTACACACAAGAAAAATAAAGGTACATAACATCACTGGCTTACAGACATTGTCAGGGCTAAATAATACATACCTGGTATAACTCAAGGACTAGATAAAGGATGTCATTCAGGCTTGGTGTTGTTAGTGTTTACTTTCTCTTTGGGTATATATTGTATAGAAAATTATTTATGCTGTACCAACACATGATTACTTACTGTAGTAGTCAATGACATCTATATATGACAATAATTTACAGTTTCTCTTTATACTTTGGAAACCAGTTTTCTCCTAAAGTTGCTTTTTTTCATGTGGTTCTAATTTTCATGATTGTCCAGGGTGTATTTAAACCACAAATTATAGTTCCAGTGAAAATTTAGTTCCAAGGTCGATAATGTATTTATAAAATCAATGGATATTTTCCTCCTTGATTGAAAGTTTATCAAATTAATAAAGAAGTGCAAACATAACTTTAAAAGTATGAATTTTACTGACTTATAGAGGTAGGAATTCACTAGATATTGTTGAACAATATGGCCTGTTATGTAGTACCGAATTTTCCTGATTATAAGTCACATATTTTTTTCTCATGAGTCAGCTGATGTGTGGTCGGGAAAAAATAGGCAAGATAAAAAAAAACAAAAAAAAGAACATGAAGTGTACCAGTACCTGCCTGTTGTGTTTTTAGGACTGAAACATATCCTCTAGAACCATCATTTGCAATAGTATACAGGATGATTTGCAGATTGAAATGAAAATAACATTCTCTTGGATTTAATCAATCATACTAGTTAATGTGAATCGCAATAATATTTTCTG
This sequence comes from Ylistrum balloti, assembly GCF_031769215.1. Taxonomy (NCBI): domain Eukaryota; kingdom Metazoa; phylum Mollusca; class Bivalvia; order Pectinida; family Pectinidae; genus Ylistrum; species Ylistrum balloti. The sequence goes on from NW_026782232.1 coordinate 49,779, forward strand.
GACTTTCGCGGTTACTTGAAAGCCATAGCAGAAGTTTCTAATTGCATCCTGGGTTCGATAGGTCATCAGATTGTAGGTCAAATTCTAGCATAACTGCCATGCTTGTTTACGATATGAATGGCTTCGAGTAACTTACAAGAGAAAATAATATGGGAATTTAAGAATTTAACAGTACAGACGATGGAGAGATTGTTTAGTAAACAATATGTAAGGTCAGGCCCTATATCTGTGCATAGACAATGCCTTTGAAGGCACCCAAACCAAACAAGTTCAATATTTCCTATTTCACATTTTTTGAAAGACATCGATAAAATTAAGGATTGTGTATAATTCATTTGCAAACTTTTATTAAATGTTTAACTGACGATCTTGATAAGTAGTCCTCCATTGTCTGTCATATCAACTAAATTTGGTCAACATAACGGTTACCACTCCGTAAGACAGGGTGTGGCTTATATTTGAATCAAATTGAAAAAAAAAAGGTAGAAATTAGCTCTGCAGCTTATAACCTCGAAAATACAGTACTTAATGTTTCTGCACATTGATAGCATGAAAAAGTTGACCCCAAAAAATGTATCCAATGATAAAAACAACAGTATATACTATATAGGACAGATACATAACAGTTAAACTAACCATGTTTGTTTGATGATAAGGCTTTTATTTCTTTATGTACTCAATGAAGATAATCTTTTTACAGAACGAAGGAAGAAATATGAGTTCCAGAAGAGAGACAATCCTAAAGCATACATCCCAGAGCCAGAACCAGCAGTAAGTATCACTACCGGAAGAGGACTTTACAATATAGCTTAGCACACATGAAATGACAATATAACGACAAGCAAAGCACCAGACCTGTTACATCAAATAGTCACAATGAAATTGGGTGAAAATAAGGTTTATTTTCACGTAGGAAGTTGTGATGGGAGTCTTTTTTCGGTGCCTGTGCCCTAAGTTGATTCTTAGAGATAAGCGTAACTTGTTAGAGATAAGTCTACCATGCAACTTCCCCAAACCGTAAACCTTCCTTATACTCGTTCATTTCTGAATACCAAACCCATTTTGTGTCGGATGTGATTGAAGTTTATAATATACTTCTGCAAACCAGTCTTGCTTGAGCAATCAAAACCCGAGCTCTGACCTGTGCATTATTGAATATTTTGTGCCTCAGGTTCACATGTGTCACCTGTAGGCATTATATATAATAGCTAACCCTTTCAGGAGGATTATATTTAGCATAAGGTATAGTTATAAATGTTGACAAGAAAAAGTCATACAGAATGCATCCATTATTACACTTCTGCAAGTAAAGGCTATAGACATTATGCAGAGCTAGAAAGCTACAGTTTCGAATCTCAGTGGCACACATTATGTAATATGTCATTATAACACATACAAAATTGAATCGTTGATGGAATGTTGTTTTGAAAGAGAATTTTGTCATCCTGGTCAACCAAAACACCAGTTATCAAATATATAGATTGTAAACACTTCCAAATAAGAGGACCGTCATTACAGGGGACTGGGTTTGACATAGGAATACAATTGTGGTAGTCTCGTATCTTTGTACATACATGTTATTTATTCTAAGTCACATTGGCACCCATGTAGGGACCCGGGAATAGTATTTAGCCATGCCCCACCGGTGTCGCTGTGACCCCTGGAAACTCGAGGACGAGTTATTTCCTGGAGGGGAAGTATGTAACCCTGGTAAAATACTAGCAGCAATATACCACTCGGCTAGGGAGAACGTCACTTTAGCTCGATTGGTTGAGCGTCAGACTAGTAAGCCAGGGGTCCCGGGTTCGTTTCCTAGCGGAGGCATTGAAATAAATATTGACCTCTGTTGCACAATTGTAATGCAAAGATAATGTGATGTACAGATGGCATCTACTCTGTCAACTTAATTTACTCTTGCAACTCAAACTCTCCTTTAACTGGTCAAATGTTTTATGTCTCATGCATGGTCTGTCTGGCTGAAAAAACCCCACTTTATTGCTAACTTGTTAGAGAAAGGTATATTGATAAATTACTAAGTTTTGTCTCCATTATATCTGTTTGCAGGGTCGGAGGTTCAAGAAGAACATGCTGTTAGCTCACTTCATTGTGACATGTATCGTAGCTCTCATCATGGTCATCTCCATAGCAGCATCCTAAACAGCTGGCTTAGTCTGAATGACCAATGTCCACTTACTCAGGACACCTTCATTGGTCATTTGTTATCATGTGATATAGTAGTGGTGCTTTGATTGACTGTAATAATGATAGTAATCTTTCACTATATTAGGATGTTATTTTCAGTATACAGAATTATGATAGATAGTATTGAAACATATGGCTGTAATTTAAAATTTTATCAAAATTATGAAACAGTCAAAGCATTACACTTATAAGACAAGATTGTAAACAAGAATGGTAGGAACTCAGATTACAAATGTACTGATGTAGTTAATGGTTGAAATAAGAGTTTAGGTAACTCTGATAAAATGTACTGTTGTAATTAATAGTTTAAAAAACCAAGAGTTTGAGTAACTCAGATGTACAACTGTATGGTTAAAACAAGTAACTCAGATATGGTAATAGAATGACACCAAGTTACGAATACATTTTAATTCCAAAACATGTGTACATATTCAAATTCTTATTGTGCCAGATAAAGGAAGGATGTTTGTAAAAGTGTGCACAGTGATATATCACAGAGAGGTGAATGTGTTGTCGTTCAGTGATCTAATGGTATTCACATTATGCAAACAAAAATAGTGCATCTTTCAACCAAAGGTATAGGAAAGTCAGAAGCCTTACTGCAAGTAATCATACCTATCATGTTAAAAAAAAAGATCTTAGTGTAATAGATAGTTGATGCTTACATGAGGTTCCCTATATATAGTAACAGGCTATGCATCATTGCCACACTTCGCCAAGTCAGGATAATATTCATTTTTACCTATAGGAGAGAGTGCATTCAGTATATTACCTGTGTCATCCTTGTATGGGTGTGTCCATTGAAATATTATAGTAATGTTCGGTAGTACTGTTATTCTGCTTTAATTTGTATGCCATATAATACCATATACATCATGTCATATTTTCTGATCCATTGTCAGATGATTTTCAAACCTTCTGAATGTAACATTCAAAACTGTTTTTTGGTGTTTTACAAGCATATTGTCATCAAATCTGAACTTTGTGGAGGTTGTTTGTGTAGAGGTAAGATTTGGGTGTCAACATTACCAGTCTTTACGAAACTGTTCGCTCTGACATAAGAAAATATGCCTAAATGCTCGCATAGTTATTAATAATATTAGCTCTCATTTAAAATATTCGTTAAGTTGTTCATCAGCACCTCCTTTGTAAAAACAATGAATGAAGAAAAGTCAGGTTTTGCTAGGCAAGAAAAATGGGTCAAGATTAAATCAGTTTGATATAAACCTGTGAATGAGTAGGTGAATCTTTGTAGATATATATGTTACTGATATAAATATTTTAATACTGTTACGTAGGAAATTATCAAAACAGTCGACTTTTTTTTCACTGTAAATATTTACAGTTTGAAAATATGAACTTTATCACTGTTAAGTGAACATTGATACGGATTTACAGGTTCCTTAATACCTGTACTTAAGTCACAAAATTAAAATTTGTCCTTGTTACTTGTAATCTTGATGAAAAAGTGAATTGTTATTTACATGTACACAATGAACAGTAAATAAACTTCACAAAAATATCATGTTTATCAAATAAAAACCAGCATTTACATACAACTAAGTATCTCAGCAATGTTATGCTCTAAATTTCCATGCCAGTGTTGTATATATCTCATTGTACGCTTGTTTGAATGTGAAAGGGAGAGAGTGTGGAATTATTTACTCTAGATGTCTACTTGTTTCTCAACAAAACAAGTCCTCATTGCAATGGTTGTAGCAGGGTCTCTAGGTAGTAAGGTCATTACCTGTATATTTGTTACCTGTATATAGTTAGATCTGACTACATGTGTATATAACAATATAGAGTATTTTGTTGTATAATTTAGATAACTGCTTTATAAGTCTGAATGTATATAAATCTGTGTCGCCCATATTATCCAATACACAGTACAAACTGTACAAGGAATGCCAGTGAATCTCTGTTTGTGGTATGTAGAAAAAATTCAGAAATTGTTGTTTATCTAATTGAGAGAACCTAAGTCACAGAATTCCTTTTTTAACATCTTCATTAATTCTTTTACCTTGTCTAATTGGCTCAAGACGTTTGGAAAGGAAGTGTAGAAGTAGAATTTAAGAGTTAAAGAATATCCAGTTTTTGAGATTTTTTTTAAAAAACTTAAAACTGAACTAGTTTATTTATAACCTTAAATTTTCTTGCAATGATTTTCAACCAAATGTCAATTTTTTTTCCTTCTGAATTTGATCCCATCTCTTTAATATCAACACAGTTTAGTTGTTCCTACCACTCAACAGTTATCCCCCTTGTATACAAGTGGGTTTTTGCCATGCGATATTTTTACTATGCTGAATAATATCAGGACCTTTAGTCACTGATGCATGGAGTTATGGATGAACCGGGTAAAATTGGATTCTGACAGTGCAGTCTGTGATGATTTTGTCTATGGTGGTCAGCGATAGGAATATAAGCAATGAATGTGTTGCTAAATTGTTGATTGTTTTTTGATGGTTTATTGTGTTAGAAATTTGTTTTAATATATTTTATATGTTATTACCAGATTCAAAAGGGATTTAATCTTCTGAATGTACTGTATCGACACTGTCTTCCTTGCAAAATTTTCAATCAGAAGTACTCAATCTAATCCCTTCCCTGTGACCCAATACTTAGCTATGTATTGTTAGATATACCCTGTCATGGTATATGTCAGTTAGGAGAAAAGTTATTCTATCCATAGAAAAGACTTAGTTATCAGCCTATACTAGATACGAGATAATAATTTCTATTTGGACATAAGGTAGACTAGTATTACAACATGCAAACAATTCTATAGTATTTATTTTTTGGGAATTAAGCTTTAAAAAGAAAACGATTTTGAGATGGGATACTTTTAAATGGGAAAGAAGACTTAGCCTTGAACAGGGGCTTAATATAATTTATGTAAATAGTCTACAGTATAAAATTATAGCATACAATGCATATATATTTACAAATAAGCTTTAAACATATGTTATAGATACTTTATCAGTGATAGCTGTGATGAGAGTCGACACAGTTGATGTATGGACCTGATTGCCCCACCTAACTAGACAACGATATTGATGAATGTACATAGCATGTGCAAGTTTTATTTATATTTGAACTTTTATATTAATATATCTGTATTTTTGCATAGGAATGTGCTTTGATGTGGTATATCTGACAGCAAGTGTGGATGGAAAACTTATTGCTTTTACAAAAAAAAAATATAAAAAAACATAGTTATATACAATATTTAGTATTTTTGTTTCCCTTTCTCTCATTTTTCTTTTGTTTTCACTTTTTGATCAACATATTCTTTGTTCTGTTAATTACTTTTCTTCTTGATGTAGAAAGTTCTATATGCTGATATTTTACATAAAATGGAGATCTGAGACCACCACTTTGTAATTTTGATGATTCAGCTGACAGATTACTTCAGTTTTACTCTTTATTCATAGTATGTATAGAACTTTTTATGAAAGTAGATATCTTAAAACTGATTTGTGATATTTTTGATATGCAGAAAAGTGCAATATGTTTATGAACTATTAAAATTATATTTTATAAAGCAATTTCAAGTCCAACAAGTTTTATAAAAGTACAAAAAATAGATAATGGTCGAAAATTATTTTTGTACATGGGGAAATAGTCAAAATCATGAATAATTTGTAAATTGAAGCTTGAAAGAAACTATAGTAAAATAGGATTAAACATCTGATTTATGTATTTGCTTTATATTTCTAATAAATAGTAAACATGCGACAAAATGAGCCTCGTTTCAAATTTATTGTCTTTACTGTCATTTCATGCCCTCACCTTTATACAGGGGGCATTTAACACTACCCATATTCACCCTGTCCTGTCTTGTTTCATCCTATGTGAAACATTGTCAGATCTTGAGAATCTCTCAATGTATCTAGTTTATATTAACCTCATAATATCAAAACATTAGGTTCTACACCTTATCATATCAAGATGGTTATTTGTCTAGGGTAAAGGGTCAATGGTCATATTTGACAACTATGGCAAGGATTGATCAAACCATGAACCATGTACTTAAATGCTTGGCAGTTGGGCCATTTATGTCCTGTAGATATTTTCTATTTTGGTTCTGTTTGTTGTGTTTCCTGTCCATCACGGGTAAACAGTGACTGGATTTGGTCAATTCTGGAAACCTTTATGAAACTTATCTACCAATGGTCTGTTAGAGTATTTCACTAGCGATAAGTCCAGGGGGCCAATACTGACAAAGAGTTGAGAGCAGGCTCATTGAAATAATAATTGGAATAATAAAAAAGCACTTGTTTGTTATTTTACTCAACATCAATAGATATGAGTTGGCTTATTACAAGGACAGATTAAAATGTATACATAAATTCTCTTCAGTGAGTGAACAAGTGTTGTGTGCAGAAATATCTGTACTGTTCTATATATATAAATCAGTGAACCACCATCTCTCTCCTTTATCTCTCTCCCCTCCTCCTGTTGTTACATCAATTTCTAGTTAAGCTCACGGGCAAATGATATCCACATAATCAATGTTATACTTTGTATATCTGTAAATATTTGTTACATAATATGTATCCCTGTGGGTAATGGTGTACAGCAATGTAAAGTAAAAAAGTTAAAAGCAACCGTCTATTTATGAAAAAATGTGCGTCTCAAAACAAATCGATTTAATTCAGATAAAGTATTTTCCCCAATGGACCTATAGCGTTCCTGGTAACCACCTGCTGATGAATCATGTGGTGGTTTGACATTCCAGGAGGAAGAGTTGTCTCCCCTATCAGAGAGAGCTTATTCCAGACATAGGTGAGGCAGGTATAATTGATTCTGATAAAATCCAATGTCTAAAAATAATATGATTTACATCCATTCACATACAGCATACAGGCATTACTTGAATCTTATACAACAACGTCATTGACAAACCGTTGTATGAAGTCACTAGATATAATTAAGAAATGACAGACGTCCACGCCTACATGGACTGGTCCATCATGTTATGGAAGGAGCCGGATCTGGGATACAGTGACCACAAGTTTGTGATGACAGAGGCTCGGTACCAGGGCGTAATGACACACGTCCAGTAAATACAGCGGATCGTGCCACCATGGAGTAGTCCGTATATGCGTTATAGTGCACACACATACACATTTATGTTATCGGGCACCTGCTTTCGTCAGTCGACAGCCATGCCAGCCATTCGAAGTCTGTGCGTTTCTTCTCTCCTTGTATTTGTCCTCCTGGAGTTAACCGTCTCTCAGGATATTCAGGCGTTTTATCAAGGTACGTATTTCAAATAGTAATCACATTTATGATTTGTGAGGGGAATGGACATAAACCACAAGTATAGACAGAAAGAAACGACTTCAAATATACGGATCAGCAAATTGAAAGTAGATTCGGAGGCTGGTACCATCTGTCATCTGATTCAGAGACCGGGAGTAGTCAAAGGCGGGCCATTCATTGATAATTCCCATATTACAATGTCATTTCAAACTGTTTTCGATTTTTCATTGTAGTACAATGATTTTGATAATTAATTTTAATATATCTTAATTAATCAATTAACTTTGTTAATGATCAGGTGTTCACGAATGCTTACCTTTTACCATGAAGCCTGAGTTTGATTCTCTAATCTGAAATGAAAATGGAAGTACTATATTCAGTCTCCTGCCTAACCATACAGGTTTCAATTGTACAGTTTCCTCATCCATTCAAATAAGAGGATCTACTGTGATAAAAGTTCCAATTTTTAATATTAATAAAGTGAACGGAAAAGTGAAATAAATTGTAACATTAAATGAGAGACAAAGGCAGGATTGTTGCGAAATTAAGATCTACAAAAGGCAGCTTGTCTTCATGAGGACAAGGTCATGGAATTGACAAACAGTTTACTTTTTCAGCAAAGGTTTGTTACTTAAAGAAAAAAAAAATTCAGTAATACTTATGGAAGTTAATATTAAGATAATGGAGATTCTAAGCTATCAACCAAGAATATAGACTAGATAAAATTGATCTTTCTTTTTGTAATAGAATAAATGTTCTACTTTTTATGAAATGCTTTGTAAATCATGAATCCAAAATTATGTAAGAACCTCTATATATTCCTTTAAAATCTTATCAAAATACTGTAAAATCAAAAAAAAAAATTGGGGAAAATTGTTGAAGGCAGAAAACAACAAAGGCTCTTCTCGTCAAACATTTTCCTCAAGTTTATGATTGCCTTTCTAACACAGCCATTTTAAAACAAGGGAATTTGAGTTTGATAAACTTTGAACTTGAAAGGCTTGGTTTGGACGTGTACTATTTATAGCAGCTAGAACAACTGTCAATAAATTTTTGATAGGAATGAAAATTCACCACATTGATAAAATCCCTATGGACTGTTGCTGTCATGTAATATTATGTAACTAAATACAAATCTAACCAGGTTATATGGAAATTGTTATGGAAATTTATCACCGAGTTTAAAAACTTGTAAAAATTTAAAAACATGATCATATTTCAAATGATGAAAAAAACACACTTTTTTTTGTACAATGTGTAGCTGACAATGCTGTGAAGTATAGAATGTTAGTATTGAATATCTATATAAAACAAAACAAGATGGCATGGAAACATCCTACGGTGGCTACATATGTATATTGATTTTGAATTTGTCATTAACATGTTTACCATAAGTGACAAATGGTTAGATATATATGTAGGTCAATAATATAGGTGTATTTTATGCAAATGATTGATTGACATAAATTACAGTACGTAAAATAGAATGTCTATTTGGTGAAGAAGCCAGATGTGTCTGTTTTAATATTGAACTTCTGTTGCTTTCTAAGCCCATGCCTGGTAATAAGCCCACCCATAACTGTTAGTGTTAAAAAGAATCTCCAAAACTGGTATTCTAAATATAGCAGAAAATAAACCCACTTCCTTGAAAAATACATATGTTTCTTGTAACATGTTTGAAAAATTTAGGGAAGGTAGCTAGGCAAAAATTTCATTTTTACAAATTATTTTATATGGTTTAAATAGGAGACAGATCTTTCCTTTAAAATTTGTCCTTAAAAATTGTCTTAAAATGTGAAATGTAGGCACATATTTTTAGGGTAGGCAGGAAACATCTTTTGTTTAGTCGTAAATGTAATGGTCTCCTGGGCTCATTGAGGAATAAATACAGTACAATATCTTTCTATGTCTTTTTTAATGTTGGGGTGGGGTGGAAGGGGAGGGAGGGGGGAGGTATCAAAGAGGCATGATCGTTGATTGGTAGAAGTGGATAGATATGATATCAGATTGTTTACAACTTTGGAAATGTAGGATTCATTAAATTTCAAATTCTATTTGGTTTGATCATTAATTGTAACAAGTCAATCTGTGGAAATATGTTTACTTTTAAATCTGGAATCTTATGAGTTATATGAATTGTTTGTTTCAATTATCTACAATTAACATCAACCTGCTACATGATTGTGACTATTGAGTCTAGAAGAAGAGAATAACATCTATGGAGATTAAAAGTGTTCTACTACATTATAGTACGGTTTGGAATGTCTGTATTGAGGTTTATGTGATAGCAAGGTTTGAAGGCTGAATATCATATTGGTACCGTAGATCAAAGGAATGTGTACATTATTTTTACTGGTTTAAATGAAAGAATTCTCATTTTCAGAAAAGAGGTGAGGATGTTATTATGTTTGAAATGAGCACTGATGTAATTAAAATCCAATAGAAAAGTAAATTTTCTTCATTACTGATATGCACACACAATTATTGGAAAGCTTAACATTTCTTTAAGAAATAATGTAATATACCACATAGGTAGGAAGTTATACTTCATCAGAAGAATCTAGAAAAATTATTTATTAGCAAGCATATATTATTTTTTAATTATTTCCATATGGCAGTTTTGAAATACATAACATTGTCATTGGATTGTTGTAGCATTCCCTATGTAATCGTCTGTAAGAGCACTTGATTTGTATATCTATCAGTACTGTGATTGTAGACCTTTTCAATTTTATTTTATAATTTCTAACTGGTTGATAAGAAAAGGCTAAGAGTTGTTATCAATGTTGATACAGAGTATTGCAAGTCAGCATGAGAAAAACTGGTCTTCACAAATATTTACAACAAATTTTGGATGAATTTTATATACAAAATCCTAAGTAGTTTTTGTAAATCTTTTATTCAAAGAGATTCTTCAAAGTGAAAAACTTCTAACAGGATCAATTATCAAGACTTTCCTTGACATGTTTTAAAGATGTCATTGGTTTGTCCCATCATTTGTTAGTCCTATCTATTGATTGGTTTACTGATACATTGACCAGCAGTGCAGTAGAACACTGTTTAGACATGCTGTCCTTCCTGTTACAAATTCATTTTTGTCAGGACTGGCTTTATGCCCAGGCCCAGTTTTGAAAGAGAAGACATTAAAATGATTGTGACAAGGCGTAATTACAGTTCCAACAACATTTTTTTTTGTTTATTTTGTTCATCAATGTGTCACTGTCAGGAACAGTGTGATTATGGAGTTCTAGATGCGGGTTGAGTAATGTTTAGGGTCGAGAAAGAGTTGAGAAGATGAGAGAAGGATGAAAATGATGTAAAGATTGAGTGGAGAAAAATGATGAAAATGATTGTGCAAAGATAAGAAGACAAGAGTGATGCATGAGGGTGAGAGAAGGATAAAAATACAAGACAAGAAAAATGGAAGCCATGCATATGGGATGGAAAAAGAGTTAGGACAAAAGTAATAGTAGTTATACATTTGATAAAGGAAGTGATAGGGACACAAGGAAAATAGAAGCCATTCATTTTGGAAAGGGAGAGATCGGGGAACAAGACAAGAAAAATAGAAGCCATACATTTTGTAAAGGGAGAGAACGGGTGACAGGACAAGGAAAATAGAAGCCATTCATTTTGTAAAGGGAGAGAACAGGTGACAGAATAAGAAAAATAGAAGCCATACATTTTGTAAAGGGAGAGAACGGGTGACAGGACAAGAAAAATAGAAGCCATACATTTTGTAAAGGGAGAGAACGGGTGACAGGACAAGAAAAATAGAAGCCATACATTTTGTAAAGGGAGAGAACGGGTGACAGGACAAGAAAAATAGAAGCCATACATTTGGTAAAGGGAGAGAACGGGTGACAGGACAAGGAAAATAGAAGCCATTCATTTTGTAAAGGGAGAGAACGGGTGACAGGTAAAGAAGAATGGGAACTATACATTTAGCAAAGGGAGAAACAGGGAGACAGGGCAAAGGTCATTGGTCAAGGTCAGTTTTTTTTGTGTAGCTCTTTACTGATGCACTTTTTTGTGATGTCATTATGAAGAAAATGTTGATAATTAAATAAGATGTCAACTGACTAAAGATCAAGGTCAATGGGTTTAAATGTTGGGTTCAAAGGTCAAGGACAACGTGGATCATGATAAAACAAGATGTCAAAGGTTAAAGTCATATCATTGTTGGTATAGTGTGTGTTTTGCATAGGGGCTAGTGACAGGGCCCTTGCTGTTCTGTCAGTGTTCAAGTTGTCATCAATGAGGCTAGCAAATTCCAGATTTTTACATGGAAGTATTAAAAATTTTGTTTCGCAAGGTAGAGAGACAAGAGAAATAGTTTATTGAAATAAATAAAAAAATGAATAAAAAAATAATAAAAAAATAGTACAAACTTGTGATAAATCATATATGTTACAGAGTTACAAAGATCAAATATATTACAAATATATATTACAAACTTAACATAAATCTAATATGTTACAAAGTTACAAAGATTCAAATATGTTACAAACTTTACAAAGATGAAATATGTTACAATGTTACAAAAATTCAAATATGTTACAAACTTTACAAAGATGAAATATGTTACAATGGTACAAAGATTCAAATATGTTACAAACTTACAAGATCAGTGGAAGGACAAAAGCTCAAAAGTCATAATGATCATCATGTCAAAAGTTCACATTGATTATAGATGGTCTAGTGGTATCTTTAGAATAGTTGCTGGGTTAAAAATGAGGTTATTTGTAACTCATTGCTGTTAAGTCATAAACAAGAAAGGAAAACAAAATGAAAATGTACATGTTCTGTTACACCATTTTAGAAAGTATCAAGATTCAGTTGGTACATATATGAAGCAGGATAGAACATCACTAAAGTAACTATTAGAGAGGCGGAGGCAGGAGAAACGAATGATGTATTTGTAGCAGATGGAAATAATTTTTGGAATGAAATGTATCTTATCTCACAGCATTAGACAAACTTGATATGTCAATTGTACTGAGCTGCCACATCAGGCTATAATCTTCATTCAAGGTCACATTGTCAGTTCAATTTTAATGCAAACTAAAAGAAGGTAATTTAAAACAGAAAGGTCAATGAGTGCCTTTGGGTGAGCCCTTTGAGTCGAAGGTTAGCTATCACATGGTATAAAGCAGTGTTAAAAGCAGCATTCTCTTTCTGTAACCTCATCTCTAGTGCAATGTCTCTAATCAATTTGTTAGATAATGGAGTTGAAAAAATGAAGTTTAGGGTTAATTTAAGTGTCAAGGCTTATAATTAAGCTACAGAGACAGAGTCATCAGATAGTAGAATAGCAATTGTCTGTTCACGGCACCACATTGTCCATAGCACCCAACGACAATCGCCCGTCAATCTCCCTAGCCGTGAAATGCATTTTATTAATGTTTTGGTATCAGATCAATAGACACTGAACTGATATCATGAAAATCAATTGCGCATGCTGGGAGCTACATAATCAAATTTACAATATTTACCATCATGTTAGCCCAAAGGTTCTTTGACGGTGAAAAATGATAGTGTTTGCAGAGTAAATTTTGTATACAGGTACCAGTTGATGACTTGAAGTGCCATATAAAATGATGTAATTTAGTTTTGTTGTTTTTTGTGATCTATATACCAAAGCCTGCAGATTTTCTTTGTGAAGAGAAAAGACTGCCATTGGTTCAGTCGATTCAACTTCAGATTATAACATAAAGGTAGAGATTTGAACCTGGCAACTGAATGACTGTATTGGCTCTATAGCTATTATGGTATGTAAATATTTCATAGTCTTTGTTATTATGTACTAGTATTGGTAGTTTCTGCTGGGTATGTATATCAGCCCTCAGGAATACTCACCATAGTGGAACACAGTCAATCATGGCTCAGGAATCAATAGGACGGTCTGTCATTAAAAATTAATCTTGTCGGTACTATTGATGCTGTGTCATCTGAGGTGTGTTGTGTTGTCTATTTCTCACAGTTGTATAATATCAGCAGGCAATGTATTGATACTTAAATGATGTAGTCTCCTTCTCCACACTTAATTGGTTATTCCTGGGGTGGCTGTTTCCCAGAAGCCGAATACCAGTTTGATGTCAGTGTTCTGATTCAGAAATTGTCAAGGCCAAACTGTCATGTTTATATATACTACATAAAGTTTGTAGCATTTGAGCAGTGTTTCAACATCAAAAGTCATAAATCATATTCTGTTTTCACATTCATTTATCATAGATAAACACTTAAACTTTAATGTCCTTGTTATATGTTTTCATTTTGCTTTCACTGGATATCAAAGTCACTTTGATTTTTTTTTTACTTCATTATCAAGGCAGATCACTTGTTTACATCAAATTGTTTCCATTCCAAGACAGATTTATGCTGACATGATGTTTAAATCTCAAGTTTTAAAGTCTGTTTTCGTTGCATTAGTGGCAATGTCAAGACTTCAATATCATGATGTTTTAATATCATTGCTGTTAGTATACTGCTGGTTAGATGAGTTTCTTGTTTGTATGATGCCTCTTTGAGAAATTTGTGATCTATACAGCTTCAATTTCCTTGTCAGTAAATACGGGATATTTAATGGTTTCTGGTTAAATATCAAAAATATTTCAGGAGTTTTGCACTCAAAAGATATTGATCAGTTTTGTCATACAAGTGAATTATATATTTTACGGGAAACCATAAAGGTTTCTCATTTTTTTTTCAAAATTTTTCAATGGAATATAAAAAAAAATGTTGATCACATATGGAATAAAATGGTGTTCACAAAAGTTTGGGAAATATTAGCACACTCTTCAGATTCATCAGATCGTTTGATTTGATGCCAGACAAGAAGAAGATGCCAAAATAGGCTGCTGTATGATGTATTCTATCTGTTTATGCTGTTATCTGTTAAGATCGCTTACAAAACTGTTTTGATATACTGTATTTGAGAAAACCATAAATGCATAAAGGAAATATTTGGTGGGAAGCCATCTTATTCAACTTCGGCTTCATTTGTGTCTGAACAAGAAAACTGGTAAATTTCAATGCAATGACTACAAAAGCACCACTCTAACTGATCAAAACTATGAAGGTTAGGAGAGCAAAGCTTTTGAGGCTAGTTAAAACTAAATTTAACATGGGTGGGGTAAATTTCTTTCAGAAGTGGAAAGGGGTATAGGTAATAATATAATACAAACTATTTATTATACAACAATTGCGAAACAAGTTATGTCAACTTATGCTAATCACTCTTGTTGGCCCAGATGTAAGCATGCGAGGGGTCTTATTGTGGGAGGAAACCGGACTACCCGGGGAAAACCCATGTGGTCGGGCAGGTGACCCCATACCTTTTCACATCTGTTCCAGGAATTGAATCCCAGTCGGCTAGGTGAAAGGCGCGTTCGTTACCAATGCGTCACCCGACCACTCATAGGTATAGGTAATCTGTACTACTTGAAGCTATTGTTTATAAATTTCTTGTATCAGACATTTAATGCCATGCAACCAATATCATGATGTTACAGCATAAACATAAGCACACAAAACATCAACATAATAAAATTGTGCAGTCAATCACTTGGTCTAGTGTGCTAAATTCTCTTAATTCCATAGTACTTACTAGCCATGGCCAGTCAACCAAATATTTCCTTGTGTTTTATTTTTCTTGATACTTTCATACACAGTATGTCAATGTGGCATACAAAGCTGTGCTTTCTCCAGGCACTGCCTGACTCAAATTACAATTTCTGGAAAAGTTATATCATCTCTAGTGGGGGATTCTTTATAAGATTGATAAATTCTGATTTTTTACTGTCAAAAATGATATGAAATATGTTTGTGTCAACTTCAGTCTGTGAGTCAGTGAAATGATTGTATTACTTTGTAAACTTAAATTTCTTAGTCAGGAAAGTGTTTGATTTAGTTTCACTTTCTTATACAGCTATAGGGAAATGTTTGTATTAATAAGCTTCACTTTCTTATACAGTTATAGGGAAGTGTTTGTATTAATAAGCTTCACTTTCATATACAGTTATAGGGAAATGTTTTTTTATTAATAAGCTTCACTTTCTTATACAGCTGTAAGGAAGTGTTTGTATTAATAAGCTTCACTTTCTTATACAGCTGTAAGGAAGTGTTTGTATTAATAAGCTTCACTTTCTTATACAGCTATAAGGAAGTGTTTGTATTAATAAGCTTCACTTTCTTATACAGCTATAAGGAAGTGTTTGTATTAATAAGCTTCACTTTCTTATACAGTTATAGGGAAGTGTTTGTATTAATAAGCTTCACTTTCTTATACAGTTATAGGGAAGTGTTTGTATTAATAAGCTTCACTTTCTTATACAGTTATAGGGAAGTGTTTGTATTAATAAGCTTCACTTTCTTATACAGTTATAGGGAAGTGTTTGTATAAATAAGCTTCACTTTCTTATACAGTTAGAGGGAAGTGTTTGTATTAATAAGCTTCACTTTCTTATACAGTTATAGGGAAGTGTTTGTATTAATAAGCTTCACTTTCTTATACAGTTATAGGGAAGTGTTTGTATTAATAAGCTTCACTTTCTTATACAGCTATAAGGAAGTGTTTGTATTAATAAGCTTCACTTTCTTATACAGTTAGAGGGAAGTGTTTGTATTAATAAGCTTCACTTTCTTATACAGCTATAAGGAAGTATTTGTATTAATAAGCTTCACTTTCTTATACAGTTATAGGGAAGTATTTGTATTAATAAGCTTCACTTTCTTATACAGCTGTAAGGAAGTGTTTGTATTAATAAGCTTCACTTTCTTATACAGCTATAGGTAAATGTTTGTATCAATAAGCTTCACTTTCTCATACAGTTATAAGGAAGTGTTTGTATAAATAAGCTTCACTTTCTTATACAGCTGTAAGGAAGTGTTTGTATAAATAAGCTTCACTTTCTTATACAGCTGTAAGGAAGTGTTTGTATTAATAAGCTTCACTTTCTTATACAGTTATAGGGAAGTGTTTTTTTATTAATAAGCTTCACTTTCTTATACAGCTATAGGTAAATGTTTGTATCAATAAGCTTCACTTTCTCATACAGTTAGAGGGAAGTGTTTTTTTATTAATAAGCTTCACTTTCTTATACAGCTGTAAGGAAGTGTTTGTATTAATAAGCTTCACTTTCTCATACAGTTATAAGGAAGTGTTTGTATAAATAAGCTTCACTTTCTTATACAGCTATAGGGAAGTGTTTGTATTAATAAGCTTCACTTTCTTATACAGCTGTAAGAAAGTGTTTGTATCAATAAGCTTCACTTTCTTATACAGTTATAGGGAAATGTTTGTATTAATAAGCTTCACTTTCTTATACAGCTGTAAGGAAGTGTTTGTATTAATAAGCTTCACTTTCTTATACAGTTATAGGGAAATGTTTGTATTAATAAGCTTCACTTTCTTATACAGTTATAGGGAAGTGTTTGTATTAATAAGCTTCACTTTCTTATACAGTTATAGGGAAGTGTTTGTATTAATAAGCTTCACTTTCTTATACAGTTAGAGGGAAGTGTTTGTATTAATAAGCTTCACTTTCTTATACAGTTATAGGGAAGTGTTTGTATTAATAAGCTTCACTTTCTTATACAGTTATAGGGAAGTGTTTGTATTAATAAGCTTCACTTTCTTATACAGTTATAGGGAAGTGTTTGTATTAATAAGCTTCACTTTCTTATACAGTTATAGGGAAGTGTTTGTATTAATAAGCTTCACTTTCTTATACAGTTATAGGGAAGTGTTTGTATTAATAAGCTTCACTTTCTTATACAGTTATAGGGAAGTGTTTGTATTAATAAGCTTCACTTTCTTATACAGTTATAGGGAAGTGTTTGTATTAATAAGCTTCACTTTCTTATACAGCTATAAGGAAGTATTTGTATTAATAAGCTTCACTTTCTTATACAGTTAGAGGGAAGTGTTTGTATTAGCTTCATCTTCTTAGTGAGATGTTTTATGTCTTTCTTCAATGTCAAGGTCAGTTCCCTTTTATTATTCTGCTGTAGACACACTAACCAATGAGGATATACATTACAAACAGCATTAGATAGAATTGGCCATCTGGAGAAGGTTAATAGATTTACAGTATCATGTTGGTATTGATCAACCTTTCTCCTTGCAATATTTCCTAATGTTCAAGTGAAAAAAAAGTTCCCAGCATCTTTCGTCTTTAACAGCTCTCACAAAATAATCTCTTGCAGAAAATTTGGTCTTTGGACATTGATTTTTGCCAACATTTGCTCAAGCAAACAGTTCAAAAGCATTAACCGTGATCAGAAACCATTTGAAGGCTATAAACTAGGACATCAATAATCTGGAAGCTTTTGTAAACATTCGTAATTGCATCCAAAGAACTTGATTAAATTCTGCAGCATTTTGTTCCACAAAAGGATAATTTTGGTGGCCAAGGGTTACCAACTAGTAACAGTGGTCAGGGATGTTTTTGACAGCAAGGGTGGTCATTGGAAAACTCTAAGTGGTAGTGGTTATGGTCACTAATAGTAGCCATAATGGCCAGTGTTAGGGCACTGTACTTGATGTATAAGGTAGTAATGGTTTAGTAAATGTTATACATTGTTGACCTTTGAACTGTTTTTTAGCTCATAAGGATTAATGTACCACCAGTTTCTTTTCTTGCATCAACTGTTTTACATGCCCATCTTACTAAAAAAATCTGAAGTGATTATGATAAAACTTTGTCAAGGACTAACAAAGTTGTGAATGACATACTGCGTGGTCACTGTTCCCAAATTCTCTGAGAAGTACATGTATTGCCAAAAATTGTCATTTTAGCTGGGGACCAAATGTGTCAACTTCATCAGGTAAATTAAAATTTCACCTTATCATATTACTACCATACATATTTACCATTAAAACAAACGTTGATTCTTTGGAAAAGAATGAAGAAACAAACAAATTTTAAAACAGCTGTGGAATTTTACAATCAAGATATATTACATAGTAATATGTAATTTTTAGGGGAAACATCACAGGAAACAGAATTAATCAAGTGATACTGAGGTGGTTGATATGCTTTAGTCCAACATGATGGGAACCATGATCCACCTTGATATAGTTACAGGCCATTACTGCAGCATGGTTTACAGGTGTTTGATTCTGGGGTTTTCCATAAAATGTACATAACAGGATTATAGGTTACAGTGACCTTGTTCAGACCTATATAAACCTGTATACTCTCTATGTTTGTTATTACCGATTAATTTGGACTGGTCTCTGCTATTGTCTCCTCCTATCAGGCAGATCTTATAACCAGGAATTAAAGTCCCATGTTCATCGATGTTTGTAGACAGTGCCCATTGTATAATGTAGTGTGTTGTTGACAAGTTATAGGTTTTTGATCTAGATTCCCGGAGTATTTAGACTTGGGCACTTAGTCCTCAACTGGAGCTGTGTAATTAATACAGGAAACAGTGCTATGGCCTGTTCAGTTAAATTTCAGCATACACTAATAGTAACATGCAATTTGTTAATGAAGATCGATATAAAAAGACTGACAGTTTACATGAAAGACGATAAAACATTGGATTTCAATAATTTATGATTTCTGTATATATGACATTTTGTAAATGTCATAATGAGTGTCTGTGGAATTCAGTGTACATGTAATTGAATCTTTCTGTTGTTCTCTTATGAGCCAATGACATTCAAAAATCATCACATAATGCAATAGACTTGATGTCCTTTCATTGAGGTTAGTGTTCTATGAGTTTAGCAGAATTTAAATCCAAACATTTTCTGTTTTAGCTCATGCCACTTTAATTGAGTGAAAATTTATGCACATGTACATATAATTGTGAACTTCCGAGCACAAATCTTTGTGACATGTGTCTTGATGTAATTACTACAAATCTGTACTTATCTCAGATCTGAGGGGGACTATCTCAAATCTTTATTTATTGAAGGGTGACTACCTCAAAATCTATACACACCAGAATGTGACTACCTCAAATCTATACACACCAGAATGTGACTACCTCAAATCTATACACACCAGAATGTGACTACCTCAAATCTATACACACCAGAATGTGACTACCTCAAATCTATACACACCAGAATGTGACTACCACCTCAAATCTATACACACTAGAATGTGACTACCTCAAATCTATACACACCAGAATTTGACTACCTCAAATCTATACACACCAGAATGTGGCTACCTCAAATCTATACACACCAGAATGTGACTACCTCAAATCTATACACACCTGAATGTGACTACTCAAATCTATACACACCAGAATGTGACTACCTCAAATCTATACACACCAGAATTTGACTACCTCAAATCTATACACACCAGAATGTGGCTACCTCAAATCTATACACACCAGAATGTGACTACCTCAAATCTATACACCAGAATGTGACTACCTTAAATCTATACACACCAGAATGTGGCTACCTCAAATCTATACACCAGAATGTGACTACCTTAAATCTATACACACCAGAATGTGACTACCTCAAATCTATACACACCAGAATGTGACTACCTCAAATCTATACACACCAGAATGTGACTACCACAAATCTCCACAAATCTATACACATCTGAACATTATCACTACCAAAATCTGTATACACATGAGGGTGACTAACACAAATTTATACACATTTGAGGGTAATTACCACAAATCTATACACATCTGAGGGTAATTACCACAAATCTATAAACATCTGAGGTTAATTACCACATATCAATACACATCTGAGGGTAATTACCACAAATCTATACACATCTGAGGGTAATTACCACAAATCTATACACATCTGAGGGTAATTACCACAAATCTATATACATCTGAGGGTAATCACCACAGATCCATACACATCTGAAGGTAATCACCACAAATATATACACATCTGAATTTGACTACCAGTGTATTACAAATCAATGCAGAATTGTTTTTTTGAATTTGGCTGCCACATTTCTATTCTATATTCACAGACAGTTGTGTTTAAACATACCTCTAAATTGTATTTGCTGGGATTTGGCACAAATTCCCTACTCATGGTCTATATATATTATAGTGACAAGGGTTGTCACATTTGAGAAGAGAAAACTGAACATATTTTTCAAATTTATGTCATTTTTTGGTGTGTCGAAGATAATAATATCACATACATAACCTTTAAGAAAAATGTTTTATCTTTCCAACTAGTGTTTGATGAATGAGAGTGGCCAAGTAATGACGAAGATATGACTTGACGAATTCGGAAATGTATGTAGAAATGGCCAGGAAGACAGTTTCCTGTTTGGAAGAAATTTCCTCTTGCCCCTAATGAGTACCTCTAGGACAATGTTGAAATCACAAAATCTATGCTGGTAGCAGTATACAAGTATACAGTACCTTATAATGATCATGTCCTCATGGAATATCCTTTGATGGTGTTGTGTCGTGTAAGTTGTAGAAATTCCATATTAATAACATCAAAGTGCTCACTTCCTTCAACAACAACGATTGGTGTACACTGAACCTGGTCTCGGCCCCAGTCCCAAAACCCAGTCCAGGATTATAATAACTGATTTTTATCTCAAGAATGAAAAAAAGAATAAATATATAATTTTCTTTAAAATGATATTTCATTTTATTGAAAATCTCAAACTTTCAATGAATTCATTGCATTTTCTTTTTATTTATATCAGGGACTTGTTCTGCTTATATCGACGATTTGCAT
This sequence comes from Ylistrum balloti, assembly GCF_031769215.1. Lineage (NCBI taxonomy): Eukaryota > Metazoa > Mollusca > Bivalvia > Pectinida > Pectinidae > Ylistrum > Ylistrum balloti. The sequence goes on from NW_026782232.1 coordinate 70,966, forward strand.
TTTTCGGGCATGAAAACTTGAACTATACTCAATGTGAAATTGTAATGAATTAATTCAATGTACTCTGTATTAGATTTTAAAAATATTTAGATAGATTTCTAAAGAAAATTTGTTTTGCCATTCATGACACATTTCTCTGCAACTATATACTATTTTTGATGAAAAGTGAACTTTCCACCTAACGTAAACCTGTAACTACTATGTATACACAGGTAGGGTTTTTATTGATTGGATCGGCTGATGATCTTTTGAGGTAAAACAGAATTGATTGGAGCATGGTCAATTATTGAGATGGCTAATATTTGTCCATTATCACTGTCCAACATTAATATACTTACACGAACATTGACCGCCCTCTAAATGAACAATAAGAGGTCATTGATTGTTTATTAAGTCTATGCTAATATAGCCTACCCTTATTTGTATGAGGAAATGGAGCTCTGCAGACCATTCTATTGTGCTAGCTGAGTTATGTCGTCAAGTCTCGTTATCTCATTCTGATGCTGTGCATTGTCTGATAGTTTGTATGGAAGTGTGGAGATTTCAGAATGAGGAGGTCTCCCTGTGGTGTATTATTGCGTAGTCTTTGAGCAGAAATAAATATCGGTATTGGTCTTGAATTCATTTTGAAGTGTGAATGTACATATACACATGTGCTTTTCTAGGTTTTCTTTATGAATAAAATATGAATTCCTTCCGACACCTTGAGGATTCTCTCATTTTTTGTGAAGTAGTAATTCAATAAAACATGGAAAATTGCCATGTAAAACATGATGGGAAAGAGATAAGCATGTTTCACCAAGTGAACAACAAACTCACAGCAGAAAGGCAATAACTGACTGTTCTAGGATTTCAAAGGTATCCCCAATAAAACATTTTATACTTTAAAAGTGTTCAATACTCTGATAAATTATTAACTAAAAATTAAATCTCTTAGGAAATATATCTTTTTAATTTGCAACAACAGTAGTGATATGATGGTGTTTGTATTGCCAGTCTTCATGAAAATTTCCAGACAATTTCAGGGCATATATCACACCTAATCATACATTATCTGGTAAAATATTCCTAACAGTTTTGGTAAAACATTAATGAAACATACTAATTGCTTTTCAAACCACTAAAAGCAGAGTCATTTTCGAATGGAACGAATCAAATTTGTTATTTAGATGTTCGATAGTATGGTCTAAATCTGCCTAGAAGATAAAATATTCAGTATGCATATGTTACCACATAACCATTTACATATCAATCATTTTCACAAAACGCAATTTTGTCTCTTATCGCCATCTCTTACACTATAGCTGACTTGTCATTGGAACTTAATATTTCTTGTTGGGGATATGGATTCACCTTGATGCGGCATTGTGTTTGTCAAAACTCAGTCAGTTTGACCTACATTTTAATCTTTGACCTATATCAAAGAATAAGGTTGTCCTGTCTCTATCTTCATCACTACTACTCACCAGAACTTTTAACTTTGAGCATGGATTCACTTTCACTGCATTCTTGGCATATAATTTCACATTTGAAGTGAGCCTGTAAATTGCGGAATTGTCTAGTTTATTGGTTATGGTAAAAATAAAAATGTTGATATTATTTAGTTTTGAAAATTGTCAGTATCAACTGTATGTACATGTAGATATCTTTTGAAGTGTGTCTTCTATCACACCGAAAGGCAAATATCAGAATCATCTGTCCTCTGTTATTTAGTGACATCACTTTTAACTCTTCACCATTGACCAATAAAAGTCACTACAAAAAATAAGCTGCCTTATCAAGTGACAGTCATATATTGTTTCAAACTCCGCACCCACACAATACAGTTAAAAATCATGGACCTTATCAATACCATGTCAGCATGCAGCCTTTGGTCTGGTTGTCTTGGGTACAGTAATTTCTTTAGAACTGCATTTAAACTTTACAAACATACAGTTAAAAATGTATGTACAAAAGTGTTATAGGCCTACCTTATAAGGATCTGTTTCTTTTGAACTCTTTAAATGGGCTTTATATCCATTCAATTCCTTTGAAGTAATGATATTATATAATCCTTTTTACATCCTACCCTGTATTAACCTGAGACCATTGTGTCAGCTTTAGTACTGATATGAGGGTTGGTACAGAGGTTTAGGAAAAAACACTTATTTGATTATAAAGCAATAAGTCCATGCCTGCTAATAAGCCTACCCATGTGTATTACAGTTCATTAAAAACACTTATTTCATTGTCCTACAATAAGTGCATCCTCTACTTTGAACAAGATTTTATGTCTTGGTACCCTTGGGTTTTTACAGTATGAACATGATAGATAATCCAATTAAAACACTTTCAATTGATGATAAATTATAGCACAAAGTTACGTAACTAGTGCCTAATAGAAGAGACTATGCATATTTGAACACTTTAATTAGTATAAAGAAAAAAGTTATTTCATGAACAACAGAATCGATAAAGCCTGGGACTTTATAAACCTTTGTTCTTGATTGTAGTGGAAATTTCAAGCTTCATCAAAGTATATTAGGCTAATCAAAAGTTTGAAAATATTGATGATAAAGATTATTTAAAATTTCAGTTGAAAAATTAGCTTATGTTGTAAAACATTAATGCTCAAAGAAATTTATAATTTAGGTTAAAAACATTATTAGCTTGTAAAATTGATTTGGGAGTCTCCTTCAGAATAGGGAGGGATAATAGATTTAACATATCGGTATGTCCCGTTTTGTTTGTTTGCACTGTTATCGTACCATCTATTAAATCTATCATATCCTCATGACCAAAACAACTGATCTAATACAGATTGATTATATCACAGCTTGGTGTTCTTCTTTAATCTTCTTTTTTTTTGTAGATCATAGATTAGCATCAGAAAAATTTTGAATCAGTTGAAATGAAACAGAATTATTAGCTTTAATGATTAAAAATAAATGCTTATACCCTATTTACCTGTAAGGTCTGTATGTGTTCTTAGTAGTTAGTGTTATAGTCTAAAATATCAACCACATTGACATCTGTTCCTGACCCAACTGTCCCTGAAAGTGAAAATAAAAAATAAAATCTCACCTGTTTACACTATACCTGTCATTGTATTAATATACTGAAAAGTCTACAGTGTTCTACATCTGAACAGAAAAATTACCAACTCATTAAATGAATCGTTATACTTTCTAGCTGGTATTGACCTGGCAATATAGGATTGACCCATCACATTCCTAATGGCTGCTGAAGGCGAGTGAAAAAGCCTTGAGGTGGATATGATAAAGAATGGTTTAAAGTGTTGATTTGATTTTGCGTGATCAAAACGAATATAAAATATGTACTTAGAAGCAAAACCTGAAGATCAAATAGATTGAAAGCAAACTGGTCATACATGTAAATAAAAAATTACAATAGATATTGATTTGATACATCAAAGGTTAGTAATATATCTATCACAATGGATATAGATAGAAGGTAAAAGTATTGAAATAGTAAATACAGGTAAACATGTTTGAAACATCACAGAATATTGATATTTCTTAAACTGCTGGATATCAGCAGTAACAGCTTCACCATTTCAGTTCCCCTTGATTTGCAAAGAAATTAGTGACTTTCATAGACAGATGGCTTTTGTGTAAAGGTTCCATCTATGAATTGTATCAAATTAGGAACCAAAATGAGTGGCCTTAATAGAGAGGTGGTCTTTATTAAAGGTGACTTTTAAGACTTAAATGCTGTGATTTCAATACGAACGAAAAACAACCTTTCATTCTGACCTCCATGAGTAACATACCTGTATATGTATCAGACACCACACTTTCATTAATTTTCAGTCAATACTACCTTTCCCTTGTTCAGATGTTACTGGTATTTGCCCTGGGACCTAACATTACTGTTTCACCTTTGAACTCTTGTTGTCCCCTTTACAATGTATTGATTTGCCTGTTTATGTGGTAATCTGAGGTCATTGTGACATGTTATTGTGGTCTGCTAGACATAACCTTATTTCAGTTTGTAATCAGGTTCAGATGAAAGCATTTTACACACATTTGTATGTGATCTAGTTGGTTGTTGGTAATAATTGTGGGAATGCTTGAATTGATATGGTTTTTTCATTGTCGGGATCTTGTAGACAGAAACAGTTGACACCATTTCTTGTCTGTACCGTGTGTGAGGGAGATGTATGGTTGGTGTTCCTTGATGTCGAAAGGGTATCACTTGGAGCTATTTGCTGTCTGTATCATTGTTGTAGGTCACATATAGGTAGCAAGCCTAATGGAAAGTAAAGATAGGAGGAGAATCAATGCATCCATTAGCAATCTGAGGAGGAAGCTGAGAGGCATATTGTGCCTCATGAATCAGTAAAACAGTCAAATCCCTTCGTTCTGGGATTGATATGCTTTGTAGGTACCAAAGATATATATACACATTTACACAATGGATTTGCAGATCAAGAAAACGTGGACAGAGACCTAATGTTGTTCATGTTGACTCTATACAATATACAAATATATAACTTTGGGTTGAACACATTAGTAGGAATATAGTAGCTTTTGTGTGTGTCAATGTGAGTTGGGACACATGACCAGGAATTCATATTCCTTACACTGTTGTATGTCAATCTTTGGTTGGACATTCATTAAGTAAATAGGCTGAGATATGCCAGTGTTTGATAGGATACCAGACAGGGAAATAGCTCTACTGCTAATGTATTGTTCCGCTGGACACATAACAGGGAATTAGTTCCTACTGTATGTAGTATGTGGTAGGACACATACATGGTAAGGAAACAGTCCCTTCTGTAGTATGTCAATGTTTGGTAGGACACATACATGGTAAGGAAACAGTCCCTACTGCAGTATGTCAATGTTTGGTAGAACACATACATGGTAAGGAAACAGTCCCTACTGCAGTATGTCAGTGTAGGGTAGGACACTCTACATGATAGGGACATAGTCCAAACTGTTGTATTTCAGTGTTAGGTAGGACACACAAATGATTATTAGTCACTAATAAAATATGTATTGTTTGATTAGCCATGCTTTGTTCAACATCATTTTTTTTTAGATATGTTTAATCTTAAGCTAAAAACCTGGGCTGAATGTTTTTTTCACTTCGTCCTTCAGAGTTCAGCTAATGGTCACTGCCAATCATCAAAACACATATAAGTTTCTGCTGGCGTCTGTGTGACATAAAGCTGCATTTAGGAAGACTAGCCCACTAATGGTTTCACCTTGGGTCCATCATATAACTGTCAGCCATGTCCAGTAATCTCATGAGTAGTGCTAGTTTGTCTAAATTATTGTAATAACCTGTTTACATCTCAGGACTCCAGATCTAGAGCACATCCAGTTAAGGAAGGATAGACAGTGTAATGGAGTTAACTAGGTGTATATCCCAGTTAAGGAAGGATAGTTAGTGTTTTAGAGTTAACTAGGCTTATATCCCAGTTAAGGAAGGATAGTTAGTGTTTTGGAGTTAACTAGGCGTATATCCCAGTTAAGGAAGGATAGTTAGTGTTTTGGAGTTAACTAGGCGTATATCCCAGTTAAGGAAGGATAGTTAGTGTTTTGGAGTTAACTAGGCGTATATCCCAGTTAAGGAAGGATAGTTAGTGTTTTGGCGTTAACTAGGCGTATATCCCAGTTAAAGAAGGATAGTTAGTGTTTTGGAGTTAACTAGGCGTATATCCCAGTTAAGGAAGGATAGTTAGTGTTTTGGGGTTAACTAGGCGTATATCCCAGTTAAGGAAGGATAGTTAGTGTTTTGGAGTTAACTAGGGGTATATCCCAGTTAAGGAAGGATAGTTAGTGTTTTGGGGTTAACTAGGCGTATATCCCAGTTAAGGAAGGATAGTTAGTGTTTTGGAGTTAACGAGGTGTATATCTAGTTAAGGAAGGATAGTTAGTGTTTTGGAGTTAACGAGGTGTATATCTAGTTAAGGGAGGATAGTTAGTGTTTTGGAGTTAACTAGGTGTATATCCCAGTTAAGGAAGGATAGTTAGTGTTTTGGAGTTAACAAGGTGTATATCTAGTTAAGGAAGGATAGACAGTGTTGTGGAGTTAACTAGGTAGTCAAGAAAGGAATGTCATTGTTCTTGAATGAACTGTATAATATAATAAGACCCTCTCTTCTTGTTTTGATGTGATAAGTTTTTGTGATCATTTTAGTTTATTTATACATCTTCTGATATCCATTTGCGTGATCAATGTTGATTCCACTTATGTATCCACTATAGGATGATATGTGTATGGCATGCATATATCTTACCAAATATTTTTCAGGTTTGCAGGTATGCGATATAGATAAAACTGTGGTACCCTAAAAATGCTATCTATATAATGTTTTGATGACTTGGACATAATATATATCTGGCCGCTTTCATCAAATATCCAGTTAAGTATGTGTGGTACACTTACACGTAGGAAAAAATTGTTTTAAATGTCAGTATTCACAGAAAGTGTAGACATGCAATCATTTTGTAGCAGATAAAGTGGATTATACTTTACTTTAAGTTTAAGGAACAATCCTAAGATGTTACAAGTTATTGTTATGATAAAAATGACAAATTAATAAGGTTACTCTTTGTAGTCCTAATCATATATATGAAAGACACAATGGGCCCACTCATCTTGATTCAGAACTGATCTTGTATGTCAAATCCAGATGATTCTTGTACTGAAGGCTTGACAGATTGTTGTTTCTATCTTCTGACTCGGAGTTATCATAGTCAATGACAATTTTACTGTATGACATAGTCTTTTACTTCCAATGAATCTCTCATCGCTTTCTATTTTACCTGATTTCAGTTTAAGTTTCCATGTCTTTCTGACATTCACCAGATAAGACTTCAAATCGCCCTCTAGTCTCCAATTTTAAGGACTTAGCATGCAGTTTTGTATCACTCATTCGGCAATGTTTTTCTCTAGTTGGTCCTTAATTTAAGAAGTAGCTCTGTAGGCACTGTGGAGTGTATGCATTGCCTGACAAAAAACAATTATCTGGATGTGTATTCTGGATGTTGTAGCTATACATTATATATCAGGTGCGAGATACAATGTCCAGGTTCTCTACTTAGACTTAACACTTGTACTTGGTCATATGGTAGAATATCATCTCAGGAATATTTATGCTCACCATCATACCTGACTGACAGATAAATAATTTTACTGTATCGTACAGATAATATTGTAGGGTCTTGGCACTTCTGGACCCCAGGTCTACATACAAGATCTTTATCACGATCAGGCTAGTCAATGTGCTGCAACTGTTAATGGTATTGAGACACTACTTATTCTACTCAATAGTGATAAACAAGTCTGATCGGTAAAGCTTTCCATTTCATCAGTTTCACAAGCAAAAATGTCTACATACCATTGAGGTTACAATTGTGTGGTAGTTGTAAGATGTATACGTACCATTGAGGTGACTAATGTGTGGTAGTTGTAAGATGTATACGTACCATTGAGGTTACAATTGTGTGGTAGTTGTAAGATGTATACGTACCATTGAGGTGACTAATGTGTGGTAGTTGTAAGATGTATACGTACCATTGAGGTGACTAATGTGTGGTAGTTGTAAGATGTATACGTACCATTGAGGTTACAATTGTGTGGTAGTTGTAAGATGTATACGTACCATTGAGGTGACCAATGTGTGGTAGTTGTAAGATGTATACCTACCATTGAGGTGACCAATGTGTGGTAGTTGTAAGATGTATACGTACCATTGAGGTGACCAATATGTGGTAGTTGTGAGATGTATACATACCATTGAGGTGACCAATGTGTGGTAGTTGTAAGATGTATACGTACCATTGAGGTGACCAATATGTGGTAGTTGTGAGATGTATACATACCATTGAGGTGACCAATGTGTGGTAGTTGTGAGATGTATACGTACCATTGAGGTGACCAATGTGTGGTAGTTGTGAGATGTATACGTACCATTGAGGTGACCAATGTGTGGTAGTTGTGAGATGTATACCTACCATTGAGGTGACCAATGTGTGGTAGTTGTAAGATGTATACCTACCATTGAGGTTACCAATGTGTGGTAGTTGTAAGATGTATACCTACCATTGAGGTTACCAATGTGTGGTAGTTGTGAGATGTATACGTACCACTGAGGTGACCAATATGTGGTAGTTGTAAATGACTCCACTGATAGAAGAAATCTTCGAATCTTCCAAATGCTACTTCTGCTGATGATGATATCATGAAATGATGATGATGATGATGTGTTTTTTTGTTTTCCACCAGGTAAATGTCCAGAGGAGAAGGTCTGTGATCACTCCTGTATACCTATAGACAATGGCTACTTCTGTACTTGTAAAGAGGGATACATGCTCAGCACCAATGGCTTCTCCTGCCTCGGTAAGTAAACTTTGCATCTTTATTTCCTTCCTAGTTGTCTCCCCTTTTCTCCAAGAATGGAATTTACCTTTTCCCTGCAAATCTGAAGAAAAAAATAATTTTGATTTTTTATTAACCAGTATTTTCAAGAACAAACATTGCCTAGTTTTCTCCCATACTTTCAAGAATGTTGTTGAACCTTTAGGTCTTCATTGGTCAACACTCTCAAAGACTTGGATATTTCCTGGAAAGTGAGAAAATGTTATATGATATCAATTTCAGCTTCCATGCATGCAGTCATTATAACATAATGCTCCAATTTCAAATTTCCAGGAAATTAATCAGAGTGAGTTGTTTCAGGAGATTGCGGATGTCACAAAGTAACGGTTTCAAGGAGAAATCTATGTATTTGTAGTTGTAAAATATCTCAGCTTGTCATGTGGGCATGTCAAGTAAATGTCTATAAGTGGTCCACAACACTAAATCAACGATAGATCACCGCCTAGATTTCCCTCACGTGAAATCATTTTTTACTATTTTCTGTTAAAGCTTCTTTGTACACCGAGATTTATAACTACCACTACCAACAGAAATTGATCGCTCTAGTCAAAAGAAACCGAAATTTCCATTTTAAATATGTTTGTTTTGTAGAGAATTTTACTAATAATTGATTATTTCAAACTAGTTCACTGATGTTATCTGCTGTAAGAAAAATTACTGTGTGTGAAAAAAAAGTTTCCTGTTCTAGAGGGAAAACGTACCGTCAGTGTGATAGTAATATTATTTTGTGACAAGAACTGTTAGTAACTTATTAGACACAATAATTTTACCCCTATGAATTTATTTTTCTGTCATCAATAAATCATTTATATCTAATTCAAAAACTGCTAAAATGATTTAGACTATGTTTGCAAAATTCTTTTCAACAAAAGACTTAAATATACGATGTTTTGTATACCCATGAGGTTTTAATGCTCTCAGCTTGTATATATCTTATTTAATAGAATGAATGGTACTATTAATCTCAAAAACACCACTTGTTAAGTATTGGTAAAGGGATTTTAACTCAATTTCACATGAAGCATTCATGTCGAAATGGAATTGAATATTGAAATGAACAGCATCAGCTTCGTAAAGCAGGCAAAGTGTATGTGATAGACTGTTGGGTCTACCCTTGGTATACAGTATGTGATAGACTGTTGGGTCTACTCCTGGTATACAGTATGTGATAGACTGTTGGGTCTACCCCTGGTATACAGTATGTGATAGACAGTTGGGTCTACCCCTGGTGTACAGTATGTGATAGACTGTTGGGTCTACCCCTGGTATACAGTATGTGATAGACTGTTGGGTCTTTCCCTGGTATACAGTATGTGATAGACTGTTGGGTCTACCCTTGGTATACAGTATGTGTTAGACTGTTGGGTCTACCCCTGGTATACAGTGTGTGATAGACTGTTGGGTCTACCCTTGGTATACAGTGTGTGATAGACTGTTGGGTCTACCCCTGGTATACAGTATGTGATAGACTGTTGGGTCTACCCTTGGTATACAGTATGTGATAGACTGTTGGGTCTACCCCTGGTATACAGTATGTGATAGACTGTTGGGTCTACCCTTGGTATACAGTATGTGATAGACTGTTGGGTCTACCCTTGGTATACAGTATGTGATAGACTGTTGGGTCTACCCTTGGTATACAGTATGTGATAGACTGTTGGGTCTACCCTTGGTATACAGTATGTGATAGACTGTTGGGTCTACCCTTGGTATACAGTATGTGATAGACTGTTGGGTCTACCCTTGGTATACAGTATGTGATAGACTGTTGGGTCTACCCTTGGTATACAGTATGTGATAGACTGTTGGGTCTACCCTTGGTATACAGTATGTGATAGACTGTTGGGTCTACCCTGGTTATACAGTATGTGATAGACTGTTTGGTCTACCCTTGGTATACAGTATGTGATAGACTGTTGGGTCTACCCTTGGTATACAGAATGTGATAGATAAGTTGAATAAATGATTTAAAAAATTCAAGTTTTTGTTTTTGGTGAAGTTTGTTAATCAGCCATTTGTATGTTCTCTCAGATGGTATTTTTCTTCTTGACTTTTGCTGAATGGCTGAATACTGTATAAACTTCACCACGATTTTAAAGCTATTTTGTTTTCAGTATTTATCTCTCTGTTCAAAGAAGTGATTACATGAAAGCCCTGTAACATTTTCGTTATGAGATTTATTTTTTTGTTATGTTTTATCATGAAGTCTAAACAATTTTGATAGCCGAGTTCATGAGTTTTGGTGCAAAGATTTTTAATGTTCCTGACGTTCCTTGTACTTTTTGTCACTTTTATAAGTGATTAGAGTATATGCAGAAGAACTTGTTTTACAATTATGTCAGATGTTGTTATCTGGCCTATAACTATCAAGAGAATTTATCTCCATAGCAATAAATCAAATAGAATAGTTCCAACTGTCTTCAGCTTTGTCATGCTAATGAGTACAAACTGTGTTATGAAAATCCTTGTCGTGTAAAATGCTTTATAGTCTTGAAATATTAAAAATACAGAAAGGCAGTCTTGGCAACAAATTATATATGTCCCCTAATCCCATCTGTCAGGAACAAATTATCCAACCAGTATCATTACAACCAATGACCGTTCTTCTCATACTGACATCTGTTGTATTAGTGTGCAAATTCCACATGGCATCCAAGGTCTGTGGAACAACCAAGAAAATACTTGACATGTTAACAGAATCTGAATTCAAACACAAATCAATGAAACTATGGCAAAATAAAAACAAAAAAAAGATTTACACAGAGACTCCCGAAAAGTACAAGGGGAATGAGACTTAGCCTAGTACCGGGCCAGTGTTGTGATTGTTTTCTTTTTGTCACTTTTTGGCTAAGGGTAAGTGTCTTCTGTTTTATCGACAGCACCAGCCGTTTAAATCTTGGTCAATGAAAATATCACATTCTCAAATGAGAAACTACCTGCAGGAGTTGAAACATGTTGAACTTTTTAAAGGATTGAAACCGGTTCGTTTATACACATCAAACTAGGTCTGTTGTTTGTAATTTCAAAGTATTTCATCTTTTTCCTTTATTTTTCAAAACATTACCTGTTTCAAGGTCAGATGAACACTTCAAAACATTATCCTTATACATTATGATAGGATTAGCTTATTTACCGGTATAGTTCTTTTCATTTAACTTTTCAAAATTGATCATGATGACGAGAACTAATTCAGGATATGGAAGTAATAGACACTGGAGACAACGTCAAGGGATTTCTTAATGATAAAGTTTGATATAATGTATCTTGATTTTACCATTTTAGCAGTTGTCAGAAGAAAATCATATTTTCATTAACAGTGGTGAATAATGAAAAAACCTTTTTCACAATTAATGCCACAGATGAATTTCAAAACCTGTTTACTAAAAGATTATCTCATTTGCGCATCGCTCATTTTGATAATATTGACATACAAGAATGATTTCTATAGCAAAGGATATTACAAGATGTAATTCACTTTCCCTATAGAGAGGCACCTACTTTTGTTATCAATTGTGATCAATAAATTACCAAAATAGCTCAAATCCTTTAATTGCTAAGCAACAAAATATGATTAGAACAGTAAAGCTGTTTCTCAGTGCACCTACAGCAGTGAGTGTTGTAGATGGACAAATTTGCCACTGTTAAAGCTGATGTGGGAGGCAGTCCGCGTTGTGTAATTACAGTGTTTTTATGATATTTCTGATGTTCCTGACACCTCTAACATGTCCAGGTTCTCCAAAGTAGTGCAGATGCTGTATGACTCATCTTGACTAAATTTGGCTTGCTATGGCTATGATGGCTCAATCTTTCATCTAGACATCAGGTGGTTTAATCTAGCAAGTGGCACTGGCATTCCAAGAAATATTTGGTCTGTCAGTCTTGTAGTCATTTCCAGAATGAAATTCTTGGTGTGATGGTATAGCAATTGTCCCCTGAAATCTTTTGTCTGAGTGTAAAGCAGTCACTCTGTGTAGCAATTAAAGAAATATTTGGTCAACCAGTCTTTTTACAGAAAGAGATTTTTTAATCAAATTTGCTTCATGATGGACAACTCTAAGACTATATATATAAGATAAGATAGTCATACCCAGATGTCTATCTGCCTGATGACATGACAAAGATATCTAGACATCTCATCTCATTCGTTCAGGTAATTTAATCGGACAGGTTTGGGTCCATTGTCTGAAATGTTTGATCAGATATCAAATTTGGGTTAGCATCTGAAATATTTTATCAAACATCAGGTTCGGGTCAGTGTCTGAAATATTTTATCAAATATCAGATTTGAGACTGCATCTGAAATAATTTAGTGTGACATCTGGTTTCACTTAATAATGTAAGGTTTGGATATGTGTATAAAAAGTTTGGTTTGACATCATGTTTGAATGTACACCTGAAATGTTCAGTATGATCTCAGGTTCAGATCAGTATCTGAAATGTTTGGATGGACAGCAGGTTCATACTAATTTAGCGATGACCAATAAAGTAACAGGACCACATGATTTAAGTGATGTTGCCACTGTCTGACATTGTTCTTTCTGTCTGTAGGATAATTGTGGTGGAATGTTTGTGATCTGTGTGATACAGCAGTCATTCTCAGATCAGACACATGTTGTGGCGGGGTGGCTGTTACAGAGAGACAGGCACAATGACAGACTCATCAACTATATCACATGGATCAATTGATTCCTCAACTAGTCTTATTAAATTTGAACCAACAAGATAAAACAAATTGCCAATTATTCATGAAAAAAAACATTCTAAATCTTTTCAATGTTTGAACATGACCATCAATTTTCCTGGGTAGCCTTATTGTTGTAATTCATTCTGGTATCAGACTACAAATTTCTCTGACATGATTGATACTAATTAAGCGGGTCCTCCCTGCCTTACTATAATCAACTTGTTATTTCAATGATTCAAATCAATTTACTAAGGTTACTAGGGCTGTAAGATGAATGAGAATGAATGGAAGGTTCTATTTATACATCAAATGGACATTAGTGAATCATTGTTATAGTAAACTGCTTCAGTAGTGCCTACCCTGTGATGGACACAGCCAAGTACACAACATAATCTGTGATATAACATAAATCATTTAAGCACCATTAAGTTTATAAGACATTTTAATCAGATTGTGAATAAATGATGTAAGATTTATAAGTAATATCTCGTGACTCAGGTAATAAAGCTATAGTTAGCTTAAATACCCAAACTGACTGTGTCATTACCGTGTTCACCCCCTACTAGCAGCAGTTTTGAGATTACACTCTGAGAAGTTTGGAGGGTCAGTGAAAGAGAAATCATATTGACCCCAAGGAAGAGATCACATATTGATCCCAAGGGAGAGATCACATGTTGATCCCAAGGGAGAGATCACATGTTGACCCCAAGGAATAGAATACATATTGATCCCAAGGGAGAGATCAGATATTGACCCCAAGGAAGAGATCACATATTGACCTCAAGGAAGAGATCATATGTTGACCCCAAGGAAGAAATCACATGTTGACCCCAAGGAAGAGATCACATGTTGACCCCAAGGGAGAGAATACATGATGATCCAAAAGGAAATATTATATATTGATCCCAAGAGAGATCCCAAGGGAGATATTACATGTTGACTCCAAGGGAGATATTACATGTTTGACTCCAAGGGAGATATTACATGTTGACTCCAAGGAAAATATTACATGTTGAATCCAAGGGAGATATTACATGTTGAATCCAAGGGAGATATTACATGTTGACTCCAAGGGAGATATTACATGTTGACTCCAAGGAAGATATTACACGTTGACTCCAAGGAAGATATAGCATGTTCACTCCAAAGAAGATATAGCATGTTGACTCCAAGGAAGATATTACATGTTGACTCCAAGGAAGATATTACATGTTCACTCCAAGGGAGATATAGCATGTTGACTCCAAGGGAGATATTATGTGTTGTACCCAAGGAAGATATTACATGTTGACTCCAAGGGAGATATTACATGTTGACTCCAAGGGAGATATTACACGTTGACTCCAAGGAATTGTATTTATTATTTTAAAGGTATTTTTCAATAATATGCATCTGAGATGGCTACCATAGCTTCTACAAGTTTGAATTTATATGTGGTCCAATTTCGATGAAATCTGGTTTTGTAGATATAAACTAGGTTAACAAGATTTTTGGACTGGTAAAAGTGTTTTAAGTAGATATCATTAATATCATAATCATATTATTATTCAAAGCTACAGGTTTGGTTTTGGGAACTTGTGAAATGGTTGTCATTAAAACTTGTTAATGTTCTATACTGGTACTGTATTATATTGTTTATTTGTGTAAGACCTTCAGTTATTGAATCAATCTGAAATTAATTTCTGAAATTAAATGTACGGGCACCAGGATCCAATGATGCTGGAAAAAGAAGAATTGTTCAGTCCTAAATGTTACGGTAAATTGATGGTTCTATGATTGGATGTCAGTGCTTTTATTCAGTTGGATTCAATTGCACACGACTTTGCTCTCTTTCATAACACGTTACTATAGAAAATTATAACAATTCAGGATTGCAAGTTCATCATGGCCTGTAGTGCACATTGTAGATTCCATACTAAGGGTGTTGGTTAGTTCAAACATTGGAGACATGTATCAAGCCTGTGTACTTGTACTTACACATTCATCACTTTAAAACTCAATTTGAAGATTGAAATATTGATTGTGTATATTGGGGTATATGTACGAGTGTTAAGAAGAGTATGGGAAGGATCCAAAATGCACTACATCTTGGTTTAATTCCATGGGAATCGATTGGATTTAGACATTCTAGAGTGTGAGAAATCTATAAGTATTACATAACAGCAAAACCTCTATACAATGCCCTTGTTATGTTTTTCCACTTTACTTTCCAAATCAGGTTTTTCATTTTTCTTCAGTGTGTTTTTTCTGTCCCCAGTCTGTAAAACACCACTTCCTGTAATACCCCAACAAACAGCAGTTGAGTATAAGGTTTCATTGTTTTCACTTGATCCTAAATATTTCTTAATACAAATTACAGCACTTACAACTTCTAGAATACTAATTTGATGATAATTTTAAGTTGTTGTCATGGTTACTGAAGACAAAGCTGAAAGAAAATGGATTTCTCAGAAAGGTTTGCACGAATTGATTACTTTGAGAGCAGAGGTAGCTGGGATCTGTGGGAATTAAATGTTTGTTTGTATTTTATCTGAAGGAATACTACATACCGTGTTGTAAATCAAATTACTATTTAGGGAAGCACTGAAAGCACAACGTGTACACAATAATTCAAATTTGTCTGTAGAGGATTCCCGGCAAACTTATGGAATAAATCTAATTTCTCTAAAAGCATTCAAAGCTTAAGTTTGAATCAAAGAAACTAAGCTAAAGACTGCTGTAGATGTTCACATGGAATTGTGTCTCATAGGATGTGGTGGCTTGGTGCATTCATATTACCTAATTTTTTATAATGTCAGCTAGAATGTGACATTAAACACTGATGACAGTGGAATGTGCTATATATGTAGAAGGGGAGGCAAGGTTTATTTACAGACTCCTGTAATTAATTGTCTGTTATAATTACTGAGGGACATGATAAAATTGATGTCTGGTGGTCAAGTTAGCAACTGTCCACATATCAATAAGAGCAGAACTAAGGAAACATAGGAATGAAACCATATTGATTCTCTAGGTAATAAATTAACAACAGTGAAGGAATTCATAGTAAAAATTTAAGAAAATTAAAAACCAATTCATACCTCCTTTGTTCAAGAAAATTACTTTTTACTTTTTAAGTTTTATTGAATTAGTACATGACACGGAGTAATCTGTAATAAAAGTTTATGTGCCATCTCATGTAACCTATTTTTTTCACTGTTAATTTCAATAAGCCATTTTATGAAAAAAAAAACATGTTTTGGTCCTGAAACATGGATACAATTCATTCTAATTAAACCTCACCATCAGGGTCACCTGTCTATAAAGAACACTTTTCAGCTTTCCTTGATAACCTCTATGGACAAGTTTGACTGTACATCATGACACCATGTTTACTTAAAGTTGATAATTAAGGCTGTAGAGCCACAATGTTTAAACACTTGTAAACTACTGAAAGCTGCACCATTTACTCTGTTCTGAATAGTTATACATAAAGTTGACAAAGTACGCACCTGACAATCCTTTTGGGTAGATCTTTCCTCACCACTATCAGTAGATTAACACTGCCTGAAATGGAAACCAAATTTATTTTCTGACATTGGTGAAAATGATGCATGCTTTTCATGCTTCATCTAAGTCTTAGAAGGCTGATAGAGAATCCTAATGTGATTGTCTGTTGACAAATTAACACAGATTTCCCGAAGGAAGAAATCCCAGGATTATGATCCAATACAAAGAATTTATCTGGAGAGAAATCAGAAAGGCTTACTTGATTGGTGTGTGTATATGATTATGTAGACCTCATCAGACTTTATACACAGTCAATAAGATTACTGTTGATGGACTTGATACTTTTCAGTATTCATTAGATGATAATGCCAGAAATTCATACAAAATAGGTTTTGATTTAGATATGTTCTGAAGTATATCATTCTTCAAACTTTCCAGATTGATGTTTGTTAACATTGATGTGATCATTATGATGGACAGGTGATTAAACATCGATCAAAACATCCAGTCTAACCAGTTATGTTTATGGTTATCAGCGTTTTTATGTCTGAATGTTACCTTTTGAAATAACTTCCATCCTTGTAATAGGGAAATAGTTCTGTTCAACATACATATTGATCAGTTGTACAGCTACTTTATGAGGAAAGGATGGGAGTGGTGTTGTGGGAGGGATGGACAGAGTGGGGAGGGGATAAAGATAGGGGAGAAGTGTGGAGGAGGAAGAGGGACAGTGTGGGGAGGTGATAAAGATAGAGGAGAAATGGGAGGAGGAAGAGGGACAGTGGGGAGGGGATAAAGTTTGGGGAGAAGTGTGGAGGAGGAAGAGGGACAGAGTGGGGAGGGGATAAAGATAGGGGAGAAGTGTGAAGGAAGAAGAGGGACAGAGTGGAGAGGGGATAAAGATAGGGGAGAAGTGTGGAGGAGGAAGAGGGACAGAGAGGAGGAGGGGATAAAGATAGGGGAGAAATGTGGAGGAGGAAGAGGGACAGAGTGGGGAGGGGATAAAGATAGGGGAGAAATGTGAAGGAAGAAGAGGGACAGAGTGGGAGTTAGAGGTAGGGATGGGAGGAAGAGGGGCAAAGTAGAAAAGGAAAGGAATATGATGGGAAGGAAGAGAGGCATTGAGGGGAGGGAGAAGATCTACATTGGGGAGAATTTATAGGGGTAGGATAGGGAGGGAGAGGATCTGGGTGGGAAAGGAGAGTGGCAGATTTGGGAGAGAGAGAAGCTGAGTTCGGAATGAGTTAGAAGGGCAAAGGAGGGAGAGTGGCAGAGTGGGGAGGGAGAGGGACAAGTTGTTTATCAATGGTTATCAGATGTCTGTACAGCTGGTCTACTGTGGCTACATATTGTTTATCAATGGTTATCAGATGTCTCTACAGCTTGTCTACTATGGCTACATATTGTTTATCAATGGTTACGAGATGTCTGTCTGTACAGCTGGCCTACTGTGGCTACATATTGTTTATCAATGGTTACGAGATGTCTGTCTGTACAGCTGGTCTACTGTGGCTACATATTGTTTATCAATGGTTATCAGATGTCTGTCTGTGCAGCTGGTCTACTGTGGCTACATATTGTTTATCAATGGTTATCAGATGTCTGTACAGCTGGCCTACTGTGGCTACATATTGTTTATCAATGGTTACGAGATGTCTGTCTGTACAGCTGGTCTACTGTGGCTACATATTGTTTATCAATGGTTATCAGATGTCTGTCTGTGCAGCTGGTCTACTGTGGCTACATATTGTTTATCAATGGTTATCAGATGTCTGTACAGCTGGCCTACTGTGGCTACATATTGTTTATCAATGGTTATCAGATGTGTGTACAGCTGGCCTACTGTGGCTACATATTGTTTATCAATGGTTACGAGATGTCTGTCTGTACAGCTGGTCTACTGTGGCTACATATTGTTTATCAATGGTTATCAGATGTCTGTCTGTGCAGCTGGTCTACTGTGGCTACATATTGTTTATCAATGGTTATCAGATGTCTGTACAGCTGGCCTACTGTGGCTACATATTGTTTATCAATGGTTATCAGATGTCTGTACAGCTGGCCTACTGTGGCTACATATTGTTTATCAATGGTTACGAGATGTCTGTCTGTACAGCTGGTCTACTGTGGCTACATATTGTTTATCAATGGTTATCAGATGTGTGTACAGCTGGTCTACTGTGGCTACATATTGTTTATCAATGGTTACGAGATGTCTGTCTGTACAGCTGGTCTACTGTGGCTACATATTGTTTATCAATGGTTATCAGATGTCTGTACAGCTGGCCTACTGTGGCTACATATTGTTTATCAATGGTTACGAGATGTCTGTCTGTACAGCTGGTCTACTGTGGCTACATATTGTTTACTTATAGTAATCTTATCGATGTCTCATTGATCCTATTGTAGGGAACCTCCTGGAAGTTGTACACTCTGAGAATGCTACCTTTTGCAATAAAAAATAGATATTTAATTATGATTCAGCTGAACTAAGTCAATAGCTTTATCACCAATTTTCAAATTTTAATTTCCTCAGGTTGGTTGATTGCTGTCGCCACCTCGGTACATTTGAGATATGCAGGCCTAATCAATACAGAACAGTGTTAGTGCCGCTTAGAAAAGCTAGAGGAAAAATCAAATTTTTCTCCATTAATTTGGTTTATAACCTTCTAACAATGTAGGATTGGTGGTCCCTAATGCAATTTTTCCTTGTGTCCATGTGTAACTTTGCCCCACCAGGTCACGTAACTGCCAAGTACTATGGAAAATTGCCACTGCCTTCTGACAGATATGTGTTACTATGGTATCATGGGGAATCAACTCATCGTTTCTTGACTTAAAACGCAATTTTTCATTGTCAGTTTCAAGGAAGTAAGTGTTCTGGTTTAATTTAAACAAATATCTCCAAATATCATTGACATGATCTATAATGAAATATGGTCGATTGGTGCAGGACAGCTACAATAGAATAAGGTCAAGTGGTGCAGGACAGCTACAATAGAATAAGGTTGAATAGTGCAGGAAAGCTATGATAAAATATGATCAAGTGGTGCAGGACAGCTACAATAGAATAAGGTTGAATAGTGCACGACAGCTACAATAGAATAAGGTTGAATAGTGGAGGACAGCTACGTTAAAATATGGTCGCGTGGTGCAGGACAGCTACAATAGAATAAGGTCAAGTGGTGCAGGACAGCTACAATAGAATAAGGTTGAATAGTGCAGGACAGCTACGATAAAATATGGTCGAGTGGTGCAGGACAGCTACAATAGAATAAGGTTGAATAGTGCAGGACAGCTACAATAGAATAAGGTTGAATAGTGCAGGACAGCTACGATAAAATATGGTCGAGTGGTGCAGGACAGCTACAATAGAATAAGGTTGAATAGTGCAGGACAGCTACAATAGAATAAGGTTGAATAGTGCAGGACAGCTACGATAAAATATGGTCGAGTGGTGCAGGACAGCTACAATAGAATAAGGTCAAGTGATGCAGGACAGCTACAATAGAATAAGGTTGAATAGTGCAGGACAGCTACGATAAAATATGGTCGAGTGGTGCAGGACAGCTACAATAGAATAAGGTTGAATAGTGCAGGACAGCTACGATAAAATATGGTCGAGTGGTGCAGGACAGCTACGATAAAATATGGTCGAGTGGTGCAGGACAGCTACGATAAAATATGGTCGAGTGGTGCAGGACATGATCAGCGTTGCAGTACTTGAATTATGATTTATGGATTATGAAAACTTTCTCAAAATATGTAGTTGTATTCTTATTTTCTTTTCTTCTAAGATTAGTTATGTACATATCTTCCTTAACGGTATTGGAGACTTAAAGATGTACTGCAGTCATTTCCTCATACTGGTCACTGCATGTATTGCTGCTTCTGTAGCACTTGTAGATCAGATTTATCTTTAGGTTCCTGAGGGTACCAGTGGACTGATAACCCAATGAAATCCTAGGACTGGTTGCTTGGATCACAACTGACTAGCTATAGGTCAAGAGTACCAGTTAGGAAGTCAGAAATACTCGCCAGCAGACATTCTAAAGTATAGAATTGAAAGAGAAGACAACTATATTTTGTCTCCATGTCTTCGCTACCCATTTCTCATTGGAGTAAATATATTGCTTTGAAACATGGATAGGGGTAGGAGACTGGAAAACAAATATGTGACTGCATCACAAGTGAAATAAGCCTATTTAGGCAAGGGAACTTCTGCCACCATAGACATACAGGGGGCTTTACTGGGAGACTTAGGACCACTGTGTCTCCATCTCTCTACACACTTATCTGAGAGATCAGTCTGAATATAGACTTACAGAGAACTTTTCCCGAGAGACATACAGGGATATACTGGGAGACTTAGGACCACTGTGTCTCCATCTCTCTTCACACTTATCTATCTGAGAGATCAGTCTGAATATAGACTTACAGAGAACTTTTCCCGAAAGACATACAGGGATATACTGAGAGACTTAGGACCACTGTGTCTCCATCTCTCTTCACACTTATCTATCTGAGAGATCAGTCTGAATATAGACTGACAGAGAGCTTTTCCCGAGAGACATACAGGGATATACTGGGAGACTTAGGACCACTGTGTCTCCATCTCTCTTCACACTTATCTATCTGAGAGATCAGTCTGAATATAGACTTACAGAGAACTTTTCCCGAGAGACATACAGGGGGCTTTACTGGGAGACTTAGGACCACTGTGTCTCCATCTCTCTTCACACTTATCTATCTGAGAGATCAGTCTGAATATAGACTTACAGAGAACTTTTCCCGAGAGACATACAGGGGGCTTTACTGGGAGACTTAGGACCACTGTGTCTCCATCTCTCTTCACACTTATCTATCTGAGAGATCAGTCTGAATATAGACTTACAGAGAGCTTTTCCCGAGAGACATACAGGGATATACTGGGAGACTTAGGACCACTGTGTCTCCATCTCTCTACACACTTATCTGAGAGATCAGTCTGAATATAGACTTACAGAGAGCTTTTCCCGAGAGACATACAGGGATATGCTGGGAGACATAAGACCACTGTACATTTGTCTCCATCTGAACAGACATATAAGTGGACTTATTATCCTGAGATCAGTAACCATAGACTTACAGAGAGATTTCCTGGGAGACTTACAGGGTTATACTGGGAGACATAGAACCACTGTGTCTCCATCTCTCTATAGACTTAAAAGAGGGCTACTTCTTCTGTTGAGATCTGTTTCGATAGACTTACAGTGAGCTTTTCTGGTAGACTTGCAGGGTTATACTGGAAGACTTAAGACCACTGAGCATGTGCCTCCATCTGAACAGACTTTTAAGTGAACTTATTCTCCAGAGATCAGTCACATCGACTTATAAAAGGACTATATTGGGAGACTTAGAACTACTGTGTCTCCATGTTTCTATAGAGATTCAAAAGAGGCCAAATTCTTCTGTTGAGATCTGTCACCATAGACTTAGAGGGAATACACTAAGAGAATTAAGGCAACTGTGCCTGTAGCATTTCTTTGAATCTTAGATCACAGCCATTTTACAATGGACAGACTATTCAAAATTCTGCTGATGAGCATATAAAACTAATTACAACAAATAACAAGTTACCATGGTAACTAAAAAATTTCAGACAATTTTGTAATTATTTCATCACTATATAATGTTCTACATTAAGAAAGAGAGAGTGATATATGACAGCTGGCTGTTAACATCATGTAGCTTCCTCAGATACACAGCTGGAAATTAATGTGAGTCACTGCTATTAGGAATTGATCAAATACCTCCTAATATGATTTAAACGTTCCGTAATGTATTCAGAATGAATAGAACATGAAAGATTTTAGATGTAATGATGTAGTAAAATAAAGTCTGTGGGTCTATTATTAATAATTACTACAGTACAGGGCTGATGTGGGGGTTAGTATGGTGTTATGAATTGTAACTTGCAGACATAAATCAAATTCCTAAATGACCAAACCTTACTAGGTAATTTAGAATATAACAACAGGCTAATGATGATCTATAAGATGCACATTCTGCTGTTATGTATTTGATAGCTCATACCATTGTTGATAAATATTTTATCAACACTTTATAGCAATAGTCGGTGATACATACACTGGATCGTGACAGTGTTTCCGAATCTGGACAAGATATGATGATAGCAGATGACAAGCGAGCAAGCAACTATTTCTGTCATATATCATATGTTATATGATAAGTTTTTTTTACATTTTTGAGAAGAACACATTTAAAACAAATCTCCTTTGCCTGTATTGATCAATGTTAGGTCACCAATTAGAATGTTGAAAGTTTTGATGCTCTCTAACCAAAAATCAAACAATATATCGTAAACAGAGAGTGTTTGCATTTGCCTTAATAATAGGGTTAAAGTTAGAATTTTTCTGTGATATTTTTGTATGCTCAATACTTACCATATGCATTTGATTATTTGAAGTATTGGTGGACATTCAGTTTTGTATATTCAACCAATCTGATATTTTCTTAAGCCAAGGACAAAATGTATATCCTGATATTCTGAGTTTGTATTTTTCTAACGAGTTTCTTAGCTATGTATTGGTTCTGATGAAGAAATCAAAAGCTAAACTGGCATCCATAGTTCATCTCATGGACAGGAAGTTATACAAATGACATAATACTTATCAGGTGACATGTGCTAGTCTTGTCAGGATTGATTATAGTCACTAAGGAGTTTACGGGAATATAACCTCAGACAATACACAGATAAAATACACACCATCACAGCTCCTGCCTGGCTATAAATCTTTATTCTTGATGAGGGAGATTGTTGTGAAAGAAAAGTCCACAGCCATCGATTGTGTCAATCTTATCCTGGATAACGCAAGGATAATTAGATTTTTTTCGAGAGAAATTCATTTCAAGGAGCAAGCCAGACTACAGCTTCATTTTCACTAATGTTGGACCCACAGAATATGTATATCTTTCACCTGTTGCAACAAAACAAAATCAAACAAAAATGGATTCTGTAGGTTTGGGAGACATCAATCTCACAATTCACCACAGAGCCACTAAATGTTCATCTCTTTGATTACCCAAAAAAAGGATCCCTTAAACACACACTCTGGATCTAAATGATCTACCCTGGTCTTACTGCCGTACTGAATCACAGGTCCCACTTGGCATTGAATCATCCTTACCCTGATATTGATGCTGTAATGACTGATCTTGTTTAAGTTCATCATAATATTACTAGGTGTGATGATCTTGTTTAAGTTCATCATAATATTACTAGGTGTGGTGATCTTGTTTAGATATGTCATGATGTGACTAGTCATGATAATCTTGTTTAAATATGTCATGCTATTACTGGGTGTGATGATCTTGTTTAAATACATCATGATGTGATAAGGTGTGATGATCTTGTTTAAATAGGTCATGATATTGTGACGATCCTATTTAAGTAGGTCAAGTATTTTTTGTACAGATAAGTCACATCTCCATTATGTAGACTTTTCATATCTCTCTGTGATCAGCCATTTACAGATACATCAGTGTTGAAATTTGGTGCCTTTCTTCTCGTTTAATGCTATCAGGGCATTCTCCTATCCTTTCAGTTCAACAACAGCTTTTTAAAGATTGTGCCTCCAGGTCAGAACTGGTTAAAGACTTAGCTAACAAAGTTAACTGGTAGGCAATCCCATTATCGCATCTCCTGTCTGTCTTCTCAGGCTTCCAAAGCCTTGTTGTCAGACTGTGTTGCCGACATTTAGTCAATAAAGGGCTTCTGCAGGTTTTCAATACTTTAAAGAATAAAAGTACAAGTAAGTGATGTGTTGATGACGCTGTAGTACCACAGAGCTTTGGAATTGTCATAGTTCAGTCATTAGTAATATCACTGTTGTAAGTTCCACAATGTTCACCGCCAGTAACAAAGATCCATGTTTTTTGTTGTTTTGAAAACAGAAAAAATGAAATATTTTCTATTTTAAATGACACTAAAGCACTTTGGTATAATTGCTGAAGAACATAAATTTTCAGCATATTTTTAGCATTAGCAAAACTCCTTTAAAAATCTTCAAATTGACATAACATTTTGTACATAAAAAAAAACACAAAGAAATTGATTCATTCATGCAGTTTGGATTTAATTATTTTAAACAACTTAAAGAAGATACATCTAGGTGAGTTTCTTAGAAAATAAGATACTGTTGATATCTTTGTTGTACAGTTTGATAATTCAATGTTTACAACTCAAATTATCAGATTTGATAATTGGTCCTGGAGTATTTTGCAAAAATCAGGAAGTGTTTGGGGATTTTGAGAATTGTCAAAAACTTAAGACATATAAATAGGCTTGAAATTCTGTTTACTCTTCTCTTTAATTAATGCTATGTAACATTTAGTCATGTTAGAAAGTCAAAATGGGGGTAGTGAGACATAATTCTGTTGAATTCTTGTTGTATGTTCATGTATGCACTAAAACTATAGTAAGAATTTTTGGGGAAAAGAATTGAAGAGAAGGATTAGAAATTTTGGAAATCTTGACAAACCACACTTCAATAAGCCGCAGCTAAGAAGCCTTTAACACAAGTGAATGGATTATGTGATCAGTAAGGGAGATTTCCTGATGATGATGACTTGCTGACCTTGACTGACCTCAGCTGACTCCTACACACTGGCCACTGAGATCATGCCCATGAGTTATAGTTGATGTCACATTCTGGCACCCTCCATCCACTTTCCATATTTCCTAGAAATCAATTGTGGAGCTCGGGTTGTCTCATTGCTTCTGGTCTGGTAGTTTACATTACAATGTCATTCAGTAGTCGGCCACAATACATCTCACCTGATTTGTGTTCAATTGAACACTTCACCGTCCCCTAGACACCACTGCACTGGCCTGTTGGTGAAATGCATCTGTATTTGACAGTTAGGTCATGTACACCACTGCCTTGTATTTAATTAGTCCCAAAGAATGGAGCCATACAGAATTACACTGCTGATATATGGACAAGTCCTACCAGAAAGAGAAACCTTGCTCACTCAGTACATCAGCTTGAAATGATTCTGAAATTATTTTACCTGGGCAGTATTGAAGCTTGTAATAGTGATTTCTGAGTAAATAATTGTGTGATATTTAAAGCAGTAAAATTTCAGTTCAAAATGTCAATAATTGTGTTTTGAACTGTTATTCACACCTTATCACTATGTTATGTGTGGTCTTTAAGCTGGAGATCTCCAGTTTACTGAGTGACCTTTGACAAGTATACAGTTATGTCTACAGTACATCAAATAATCAATAATGAGCTCAAATGCAAGAAAGTCTGCCCTAAATTCTGTTTGGTTTTACCTCAGCTGAAGTTCTGTCCTTT
Organism: Ylistrum balloti; assembly: GCF_031769215.1. Classification (NCBI taxonomy): domain Eukaryota; kingdom Metazoa; phylum Mollusca; class Bivalvia; order Pectinida; family Pectinidae; genus Ylistrum; species Ylistrum balloti. The sequence goes on from NW_026782232.1 coordinate 96,898, forward strand.
TTTATTGTCATGTATTGTCTGTCATCCTACTATTAACAAGTGATATGAATATCTTCTTCTCAAGATCTAGGTTTGAAAACAGTTCACCGAAAACCTAACAGATATCCAGAAAAATAGTGCACAAAACAAACTGCCATAGCCTAGAATATACCAAGTGTTTTTATTACCAGTTCAGTTAAACCTGTCCTAAGTAACCTTCAAAGGGAAGCATTATACAAGGTCACATGTACCAGGTGCTCTCTTAATTAAAAGAAATCTAATTCAATTCTTTATTGTGAAAAATATTTCCTATTTACATTAAGTTAAAAAAAAGCAGTTTTTGCTATGATGTAGTTCAATATGAAATATCGAATATAATCATGTTTTTTCGCTTAAAATAAATTTTGTCAGCTGTAACCCTATGAGTCTGTAATTGACATCTCTGCTGTTCCTTGTGATACTTATTATTTGTTAATTATCACCTGAAGCACACCAAGGTAGCCAGTCCCATCTTCTATTTTGTGCCGTTGGTAAACAATAAAGACCAAGTTAAGTCACCTACCCACAGCAGTCTTAGTACATGTATACCAAAAATTTCACAGTTACTGCCGATGACATAGTAAGGACTCATAGTAAGGACTCATAGTAAGGACCCATAGTAAGGACCCATAGTAAGGACCCATAGTAAGGCCCCATAGTAAGGCCCCATAGTAAGGCCCCATAGTAAGGACTCATAGTAAGGACTCATAGTAAGGCCCCATAGTAAGGACCCATAGTAAGGACCCATAGTAAGGACCCATAGTAAGGACCCATAGTAAGGACCCATAGTAAGGACTCATAGTAAGGACCCATAGTAAGGCCCAAACAATTAGAACAAGAAAAAAATGAGAATTGAACACTGGCTACAGATTATTTTAACAACCACTTTTTATCGCTTTTTTTTCATTCACCAGTATTAATTTTTTCTTAAGATTCCATGATTCTGATAAAAGCCATGGTTTATAAGATAAGAATCCTCTCCTATAAAGCCAGGAGTATGTTTTAATGACCATACAAAGCCCATTCTCTCCATGAAATCCATTGTGATGTCTTGTGTTCTGACCATAAATCATGATGCCAAAAATGAGTTAATTTGCACATCAGTGTGGTATTTACACTTTTGTGGCTATTTGTTTGTGATATACAATATTTCCATTCATTTACAGAAAGAGCAACTAGTTACGGGTTAATCATATCAAATTAGAGAATTGCGTTAATTTTATTGGTAAATAAAACTGCTACGGTAGCATGACTTACAGGATATGTGACTGTCGCTGGATCATCTATCATTTTGTGCTGCAAAATTGTATTGACATTTATGAGAGCCTGGTCACTTTCAGAAAGTTACATGGAAAAGGTTGTTTTGGGTATTTGGGACACTCAAATAATGGTGCGTCACATAGGTGGTGGTTTAATTCATGTCATTTGTATAATGAATGACATTGGGAGGAAAAAATTATTGTCACATATGACAGGAAGTTGTTTAATTCAGGTGGTCGTTAAAGCAGGTTTGACAGTACATTTTCATCTAACACCAGCAGAAAATTTAGGGTAGAATTAAGTATTCAAATAGCCTAAATGATGTATGGGGAAAAAAACCCATAGAGTACAGACTGAAATGGCCAAATTGGCTAAAATTTTGAAGTTTTGCTGCAGACTCAGATATATCAGAATTAATTATTCTTCAAGGATGAAAAGTGCTTTGTTAAAATTGTGAAATTCATTATCCTTGAATCTTACACTGCTCTCTGAAGAGGAAGTATTTGTCTGTGACATTTCTCTCTGGAGGGGGTCCATATCGACCAAAATCACATTGAGATTTTGTGTTTTTGCAAAGAAAGAATTAAAAATCTGTTTCAATTACCTGCGTAATCAAGGAGTGTTTGATGGTTTGAAAATTGATTAATAAAAAGAAGTAACTAAAATTAACTACATTTTCTCAAGGGTCGTTATACATGTATTATAATGATATAAGAATCTTTAATAGAAGATTAGAATGTATAATTACATTTTGTGTGTTGGTTTGGAAGGAAACTTGTCTGCAGTGTGTGCAAAATATAACACATAGATACGCTTCAACAGCATTTTGTTGGTGAACTCGCAGTTGCTAATATTACTATTTCATCTATTTTTTCGTCTGATTTTTTTCCCATGATTTAAGAAACATTTGTAATATGGTCTTGGTGACAACCACAGAAAGCTTTGTAAGCCTTGTGTCTTGAGCGAAGCTTAACATAATGTGTATTTACCAGGCTTCAGTATGGAAGATGCACCTCGAACTGAAAGCATGATCGAACATTACATAGAAGAGCAAGTACCAGAATAAACCAATAGTGTGTTTCTACTGAAGTACTCAGGCCTCGACTGAGAAACAGCAAGTGCCTTAAATTTGTACTTGCTAAAATGACTTTTTACTTGCTATTATCGCAAATCACCATGTTCAAATAATGTGTTTTGTTTTGTGATTTATAATGTATTACCTTGCTTCATCCAATATATATCAACATTATAGAAGAATTGCTTTGTCCCAATATTTACACATTGAAAATCAAAACAATTTAATTCTGTGAAATGTTAGGAATAGACAGGCACTCACAGTTTGCATCTGATGAATCCACTTGCTGAAAAAAGCAAGTCATTATTTTTTCTACTTGCAATTCTTGGATTTCTACTTGCAAATAGCCAGTAAAAAGCCTTAAATTTGAGGCCTGGTACTTTAGTGACTGTTGAGGCATACTAGAGACCTGATATGATTTCATGAAGATGTTAGAGAATATGGTATATGGACTATAGAACAAGTTGACAGTTATGTATTATGTATTTATCACTGCATCACTAGATTAACAACTTCCAGGAATATTTAAATTAAATGGAAAATGCAGATTCCAAGATTCTTTTAGCAAATTTCATAAATTATTGAAGTAGACCCATTATGAGATTTCCATATCACTACACAATTGTAATAGAGAAAGGTCTTCTTCCATCGAATATAACTTACACTGACCATGTAAAAACCAGAGCGAGTTAACCAGATGAGAGGCGTAAGGAACAGCTATTATGTTTACCCTTGGGACTACAATGAGGGTGGCTGTCTGATAGATAATGGTGTTTTATTTAGGGACTAGATTAGATCATGTAGAAGAAACAGGAGGTTCCAAGGCCTTTCGTCTGGATCATCATACATCCAATTGTTACTTACACCTTTACCAATGTTGCTTTACTGTTACTTTCAGCCACCGTCTTCCAAATTGGCCAGCATTTGGTTCGGCATAATTCTGTGTTATTAGACTTAATAACCTCTTCAGTGCTTGATTTAATTTTTCAACTTCATTGCTACTTGATTTAATTTCTATTTTCTCATACCTGATCTTTCTACTTGTTTTTATTTTTGCTTCTGTGATAGTTTTTTGACTCTTTAGGACTTGATTCAATTTTTGCGCATGTCTCTCCCCTATCTTCTGGCTAGTATTTTGTTGAATGCAAATTGCTTCTGTGATATTTGAGAACATTCCTTGACATTTAACTTGAGTAAAGATTAAATCTCAGTTTGTTTAAAATTATCCCAAATATATGTCAAAATCTACTATATACACACTTAGCTGAAATAATGCTGTGAGAATTGATGGAAAAGAGAATAAACTCTAAAACGTGCTTCAAGTCTTCAGTATATGTTAGTGTATTATTGTATGAAGACCAATGAACTGCTTCTTAAAAGAAAAAAAAATAATAATTGACTGAAAATCTTCTGAAGTATATACAGCTTTGTTAATTGCTCAGGATTCAAATTTTACAGTCTTGAAATGTATGTACATTTGTTTGGTGTTTTGTTACAGAGATTCCTGGCATTAATGATGGCCCTGTTGTAGACGAGGTGCTCAACTCAGGCTCATCATCACCATCCTCATCTGCCTTCATTTCATTGTCATCTTCTGAGCAACTTGTGATAAAACCTGCTGGACAGATCAATCAGAAAGATCAAACTGGACATGCAAATGACCAAACAAATTCCCTGTCTCAGGACAATGACCATGACATGGCACTTAACACAAATGACCACATTGTGGCAGAAATGTTTGACCTCAAAGAAAAAACAGTAAAAGACACTAATGGTGATGTGGTACAAGGTGTGGGAGCACCTTTGTCTCTGGTCCATCGACCTACCTGTCATGGCGTCCTCTGCCAAAATAATGGTACTTGTGTGTTGGATGGGAGTATTGTGCGATGTAACTGTCCTATAGGCTCTTCAGGACGTAGGTGTGAAAAACGTAAGTATCTATGTATATTCTGTTTGTATGTGGGGTATAACTGACCTCTAGGCTATTATTCTATAATATACAGCCAAATTGATATCAGAATGTCCTTAATACCCTTAAAAAGGAAAATTTCAGCGGTTTTTAATTAATTTAGAATATATATATACATGTATCAGCATTATTATAACTCTTGTTAACATATATTTGATGTGATATGCTTTATGAACAGTAAATGGATATTAATCTCTATGTCACATGTACTGGAGTGGTTATCGTGTAATTATTGTAATAGCGGTTGTTTAGACACGCTACGGTTATCAGACGGATGCAGTGAATCCTATTTTAACACACAAAAAATTCATTATCTTCACGTCTCATCCAAATTGTCATGTTATCAGCTTGTGATCATCATATATCCTTTTTCATCTCTCCAAATAATCTCAAAAAATCATTTCATGTCATCGAATGATTTGTCTGTTGACTTTTTCATGTTACTTATTTTTTATAAATTAAACTCTCATTAGACACCTCAAAATCCAGATTGATGTGTTAGAGAAATATTATATGTAAAATACTTGGTGGTCTAGGGCATGTCAAGTATTGATGGTCGAAAATGTTTTAATGGACAAAAAATCTGTTCTGCTAAGTTCCCTCAGCGAAGAGTGGTTTGGTTAATGGATGTTTTTGGAGAATCATGATGTAATTATATCTGAAAAATGGTTGTTAGTAAAGCTATCATGAGCAGCATGCTGGAGGAGAGATAGATTTCTACACAAACCTGGAAAAATATCCTGAACATATATAATTGTTCAATTTCATTTTTAAAAACAAACAGCAGTATTTTGGACGGGAAGAAGTAATATTCTGTGAAATAGCTTCATTATTATCACCATGTTTAATCTTTTGTATGCTGTGGTTTGGTTAATGGATGTTTTTGGAGAATCATGATGTAATTATATCTGAAAAATGGTTGTTAGTAAAGCTATCATGAGCAGCATGCTGCAGAGATGGAAACAAGAAACTCTGTCATATTTAGAAACATGGCGCAAACAAACCATGCACGTGATTCTTGTCCTAAACAAGTAAATCAGAAGTCTATTGGAGATGTCCCCATGTCTACATTAATATGACAGAACTCTGTCCTGAATGTCCCCATGTCTACATTAATATGATAGAACTCTGTCCTGAATGTCCCCATGTCTACATTAATATGACAGAACTCTGTCCTGAATGTCCCCATGTCTACATTAATATGATAGAACTCTGTCCTGAATGTCCCCATGTCTACATTAATATGATAGAACTCTGTTGGAGATGTCCCAATGTCTACATTAATATGACAGAACTCTGTCCTGAATGTCCCCATGTCTACATTAATATGACAGAACTCTGTCCTGAATGTCCCCATGTCTACATTAATATGACAGAACTCTGTCCTGAATGTCCCCATGTCTACATTAATATGACAGAACTCTGTCCTGAATGTCCCCATGTCTACATTAATATGATAGAACTATGTCCTGAATGTCCCCATGTCTACATTAATATGATAGAACTCTGTCCTGAATGTCCCCATGTCTACATTAATATGACAGAACTCTGTCCTGAATGTCCCCATGTCTACATTAATATGACAGAACTATGTCCTGAATGTCCCCATGTCTACATTAATATGACAGAACTCTGTCCTGAATGTCCCCATGTCTACATTAATATGACAGAACTCTGTCCTGAATGTCCCCATGTCTACATTAATATGACAGAACTCTGTCCTGAATGTCCCAATGTCTACATTAATATGACAGAACTCTGTCCTGAATGTCCCCATGTCTACATTAATATGACAGAACTCTGTCCTGAATGTCCCCATGTCTACATTAATATGACAGAACTCTGTCCTGAATGTCCCCATGTCTACATTAATATGACAGAACTCTGTCCTGAATGTCCCCATGTCTACATTAATATGACAGAACTCTGTCCTGAATGTCCCCATGTCTACATTAATATGATAGAACTCTGTCCTGAATGTCCCCATGTCTACATTAATATGATAGAACTCTGTCCTGAATGTCCCCATGTCTACATTAATATGACAGAACTCTGTCCTGAATGTCCCAATGTCTACATTAATATGACAGAACTCTGTCCTGAATGTCCCCATGTCTACATTAATATAACAGAACTCTGTCCTGAATGTCCCCATGTCTACATTAATATGACAGAACTCTGTCCTGAATGTCCCCATGTCTACATTAATATGATAGAACTATGTCCTGAATGTCCCCATGTCTACATTAATATGATAGAACTCTGTCCTGAATGTCCCCATGTCTACATTAATATGACAGAACTCTGTCCTGAATGTCCCCATGTCTACATTAATATGACAGAACTATGTCCTGAATGTCCCCATGTCTACATTAATATGATAGAACTCTGTCCTGAATGTCCCCATGTCTACATTAATATGACAGAACTCTGTCCTGAATGTCCCCATGTCTACATTAATATGACAGAACTCTGTCCTGAATGTCCCCATGTCTACATTAATATAACAGAACTCTGTCCTGAATGTCCCCATGTCTACATTAATATGACAGAACTCTGTCCTGAATGTCACCATGTCTACATTAATATGACAGAACTCTGTCCTGAATGTCCCCATGTCTACATTAATCTGATAGAACTCTGTCCTGAATGTCCCCATGTCTACATTAGATACAACAGAACCTGGATGTCCCCAGGTCTACATTAGATACAACAGAACCTGGATGTCCTCAGGTCTACATTAGATATAACAGAGCCTGGATGTCCCCAGGTCTACATTAGATATAACAGAACCTGGATGTCCCCAGGTCTACCTTAAATGTTACAGAATCTGGATGTCCCCAGGTCTACATTAAAAACCATATATAGTAAATTTGGACCTGTTTCTGTACTCCTGAAATATCCATTACAATAAGGAATAAAGACAGTGTTAAATACATGTGATCCATTTAATAATGATTTTATTCTGTTGAGGAGTTGTGTTGTGTGTCTTCAGATCAAGTTTGTGGTGTAATGAGAAATAAGCTAGTACCAATTTCATTTCAAACAGAATTAGCTTGTATTAGATCTAAAAGCCTTGGGTTTGGAGCTGTGATTAGGTTAGTTGGGGTTTAGATGTGTTAATTAAAGAATGGGCTTATGTCTATCACAAGGGGACATGGACTTTGGTCAGACTAACAAATGTCTTAGCCAGGGTGGATTGGTTGAATTTCATTAATTAGTGATCTCAGGTATGGATGCACAGGGCTTCCCTCTACTATCAATACCTCCAAATTATCTACTTAACATGGATGATGCAGTACAACAGCAGACAGGTTCCCTCAATTAGCCGTGTAATTGAAGTTTAGTGTAGTGAAGACTTCACTGTCAACACCACACAGTCAACACTGCAAGAAGAGTGCAAGTGACACATGGCTGTGTTTGTTTGATACTGACATTGGTTATGTGTGATAATGACACAGGATCTTCTATATGATGTTTACACAGGGACATGTGTGTGATGCTGACACAGGGCCATGTGTGTGATGCTGACACAGGGCCATGTGTGTGATGCTGACACAGGGCCATGTGTGTGATGCTGACACAGGTCCGTGTGTGTGATAATGACACAGGATCTTGTAGATGATGCAGACACAGGGCCATGTGTGTGATGCTGACACAGGGTTGTGTGTGATGCTGACACAGGGGCATGTGTGTGATGCTGACACAGGGTTATGTGTGATGCTGACACAGGGCCATGTGTGTGATGCTGACACAGGGTTATGTATGATGCTGACACAGGGTTATGTGTGTGATGCTGACACAGGGCCATGTGTGTGATGCTGACACAGGGTTATGTGTGATGCTGACACAGGGGCGTGTGTGATGCTGACACAGGGTTATGTGTGATACTGACACAGGGTTGTGTGTGATGCTGACACAGGGTTATGTATGATGCTGACACAGGGCCATGTGTGTGATGATGATACAGGGCCATGTGTGTGATGCTGACACAGGGCCATGTGTGTGATGCTGATACAGGGCCATGTGTGTGATGCTGACACAGGGGCGTGTGTGTGATGCTGCTGACACAGGGCCATGGGTGTGATGCCTACACAGGGCCATGTGTGTGATGCTGACACAAGGGCATGTGTGATGCTGACACAGGGCCATGTGTGTGATGCTGACACAGGGGCGTGTGTGTGATGCTGACAAATGGTCGTATATGATTGCTGCTGCAGTTTTGTGTGTTGCATTGTAATCATGTCATCTTACAAATCCAATTTTATAGATATTAACTGTCCTCTCTATCAGAAGAATAACACAGATAAGAAAATAAGCAAATTTGTTGTAAAATTTGTTGCCTAAGATGTAACCACAACTCATACACAGTTAGAAGTTTTGTTTGTTCTGCGTGAAGTCTCTTTAAATATCCTATTTTATGTCTGCAACATATTTCTGTATATAGTCAAGAATTTTAGAAGTACCACTGACTTTGTGTGTTTCAGAAACAGTGGTGCGGTTTCCCAAGTTCCTTGGAAATGGTTACCTTGCACTTCCTGTACTGAAGACTGGCTACAAAGAATTTGATATCCAGATAGACTTCAAACCACAGGCCAACAACGGTTTACTACTGTTCACAGCTGAGAACACCAACACCAAGTCTGATTTCTTTTCCATTACTCTCATCAATGGATATGTGGAGTTCAGGTTGGTATTTGTTATGTCCATAGCTTACACATGGGGAATTCTGTCACTCGCAGCAGAGTCCAGTATAACCGTACTTGTTACCGGCACTCCATAATTACATGATCTATAAACCCCTAGTAAGGTTACAATAGACACAGGCTGAGGAGTAGCAAATTATTCTTGTCACCTAACAGGGCTGTGATTGGGTTAGTTATTGTGACATTACCTGGGGACCTGAAGACAGTAAAGACATTGATTCAATTATACGTTGGTTGTAGTGCTACTCTCACAGGGCCTAGTAACTCATTATACTGACTAAACCATTTTGTCTGTCTATGTTACAGTTGGTGCTTTCTCTACTGTGTATAATTAACCTTTGTATTTCATTGTGTATCACGTCTCCATGTATAATCATGTATTATTACTGTCTCTCTGTTTATTCTGACTTTCGTGTATTATTACTGCTAAGATTGCAGGATTCATATGTGGTAGTGAGACTACAGGATCCACATGTGGTAGTGAGAAATCAATATACTGTTTGAAAGGGAGATGTAAGGATCCTATATGTCAGGAGGGGTCAGGGTATTTGTCGGGGAGATTGAGGATCCATATGTGATGGGGAGAGGTCAGGGTATTTGTCGGGGAGATTGAGGATCCATATATGATGGGGAGAGGTCAGGGTATTTGTCAGGGAGATTGAGGATCCATATGTGATGGGGAGAGGTCAGGGTATTTGTCAGGGAGATTGAGGATCCATATGTGATGGGGAGAGGTCAGGGTATTTGTCAAGGAAATGTGAGGATCCATATGTGATGGGGAGAGGTCAAGGTATTTGTCGGGGAGATTGAGGATTCATATGTGATGGGGAGAGGTCAGAGTAATATTTGATAGGTAGAGGCGAGGATCCATATGTGATGGGAAGAAGTCAGGGTATTTGTTGGGGAGATGTGAGGATATACAGGTAGTGTTGAGAGGTCAGGATGATATTTAATGGGAAAATGTGAGGATCTACAGGTGGTGTTGAGAGGTCAGGATAATATTTAATGGGGAGATGTAAGGATCTACAGGTGATGTTGAGAGGTCAGGATAATATTTAATGGGGAGATGTAAGGATCTACAGGTGGTGTTGAGAGGTCAGGATAATATTTAATGAGAAGATGTGAGGATCTACAGGTGGTGTTGAGAGGTCAGGATAATATTTAATGGGGAGATGTAAGGATCTACAGGTGGTGTTGTGAGGTCAGGATAATATTTAATTGGGAGATATAAGGATCTACAGGTGGTGTTGAGAGGTCAGAAACATATTTAATGAGAAGATGTGAGGATCTGCATATGGTGTTGAAAGGTCAGGATAATATTTAATGGGGAGATGTTAGGATCTACATATGGTGTTGAGAGGTCAGGATAATATTTAATGGGGAGATGTAAGGATCTACAGGTGGTGTTGTGAGGTCAGGATAATATTTAATGGGGAGATATAAGGATCTACAGGTGGTGTTGAGAGGTCAGGATAATATTTAATGGGGAGATGTAAGGATCTACAGGTGGTGTTGAGAGGTCAGGATAATATTTAATGAGAAGATGTGAGGATCCATATGTTATGATATGCCAAGTGGTTTAAATGGAGGTGTAATTAGCAGGGTCCGCATGTGGTGGCCAGATGATTGTATTGGAAAAGTAGCCAGAACTGCATATGTTGAGAAATGATTTAACAGACAAAGGGAACAGAAATATTTCATAGTCACATCTGGGCATCATTGAGTGATGTCCCACAGATATGTTCAACAGGATAAATAAGAAAATAAACTAGTAATTTGTCGCTCATGAGTGTCCAATCAGGGTAATGTTGATAGACATGTGGTGGACCAGGTCCCTGTCATAGCTACATAACAGCTCAATCAGGAGACAGTTTCATTCTCAACTAAACCTACAAAGTGGATGATTGCTGGTGTAAGTGTTGTGGTTACAATCAATAAAGGAATGGGAGTGTTGATTGGCATAATGACACTGATTTTATACCAGAAATTGCAGCAGTTTTATCAAAATTTTGTAACAATCTACAAATAGTTCTGTATGTAGAATTTTCCCCTTGTTGACTCCATAGTCAACATGTTTGTGGTAGAGACGGTAATGATGGGCAGCGGGCCTGTCACCATCTTCCTCATTACAGCCTTATTCAGGCTGCCAAAATGAACCGTGTGACATTTACTTAATAATGTATATTTGTAAGTGTTGGTATTTTTGTTCTACTATGTACACATGCAATCAAAGAGCATGGACCAGTAAGCTTACTATCCTGTGAATTACTCATGCTACAACTGATGGTATACTGTCACAGAGCTCACTGGGACTCCAGTGTTGGAATCTCGCATCCCTTGAGAGTCTTATGGGGAAGTAAATGGTGCAATGCTTTAGGATGAAAGAATGGCAAAACATCAACGGAGACTTGTGGTAGAGCTTTTATAGCACATCTCAAGGGACTTCCTAATTAGGGTAGTTTTCATACCTATAAGGAGCGTTTTAATTGATTCTATTTGTATGAAAAGACTGCAGTCTACTCTAAATGAAGTTGACTTGGCTAAGGATGGCCCAAGGAATAGTTGATCAGACCTTTGGGTTCTATAACACTTGTTTAATGGCAGTATTATTGTTCTATCTGATCCCTTGTCATTGGTTATTGTATAAACGCTAGCCATGTTTGAGCCTTCTGATTGACTGCAATGTTTCACTACACTAGCCTTATGCTTTCATTCCCATAAAGAACTTTCTGATCAATGAGAGGACTTCAGTGTAACATCCTAGTAAAGCTCTTGCTACAATCTTCAGTCTTTCTCATATTCTCAGGAAACTTAAGAGTTTCACATATGCAAAATAAACTCTTGTACCTATATGCTTACAGCCCACCTTTGTAAACACAATATTTGAAATCAGTCTTTAGAACTGGTATAAATCTGTTGATTGTCAATTCTCTGTATTTAGACATACTATGTTAATTACCATTACTGTTAGTTTTTATTCATGGTTTTGTACTCTTTTGACACCTTCATCTCCTCCATCAGCAATTTTTCAAAACCCACAATATTTTTGGATTTTAAGTATCATAACCATTTATGATTTACACAAATAATAAGCATATTCTATATGGAAACTCAATAGTACATTAAAAAAGATGGTGTCCAGTTAAACTGTATATAAGGTGCTTTATCAGGTATGACATTAGGTTATCATGATGTCATTTGACCTTTGATCAGTGGTTCAATGTTCCCTACCCACAGGTGTCAGAAGTAGGTACCCGATACACCAGTAACTATTACTATTGTTTGACCTTGTAACTTTATGAGTAATGCATTGTTTCTAATGGTTCTGGAGCATTTCTCTTGTATTATTACATCTTTAGGAAATAAATATATCACATGAAGGTCATTGCAACAACTTTACCTTCACCAGGTAAAAAGTGTTTCCCGTAAATATCTTGTCTCATATAGGATCTGAAAGATTTGTATGCAGTAGAAGACAAAAACTGGGGAGCAGATTATACATGTACTGAATAGATAATAGAAAGTGAAAGCTGGGTAGGGCTTTAAGTTATATCAGGATTGCTTAGAGTTAAATAGTCCCTAGCTTTGTCTTTGATAGGGGAATGTAGTGAAGTTAAATGAACATACTTCATACACTGAGAGTAAAGCTCAATATAGACCAAAATGATACATGCTTTCAAGTGAGTTGGGCTTGTGTTTATGTGACCAATAGGGATGACATTAAAGATGCATTGCCCTCTGTGTTGAAGGTATGATTGTGGAACAGGACCAGCCATTTTGAGAAGTAAAGTACAAGTCACCATGGGCAACTGGAACAGAGTACATGCCCGTAGGGTGGATAACGAGGGCTCTCTCCGACTCAACGATGGAGAGATGGTTGTTGGATTCTCCAAGGTAAGTTCTATATGAATACACCTTATACATGTATTACAATTTCATTAATATCAAACATTCGGGAGATAAATATTCATGTTTCCTCCATACACAGGAAATAGATGAACACTTTGAGGATGAGGATATTGGTATCGCAAGATATCCCAGAGGATATGTGACGATAAGCTTGAGAGAATGATCGGAAAATGCTATGTTAGCATAGAGTTTTTGTCAGTGATAGTCTAGCATGTCCTTAGTCCGACACCACTACACATTCACTTGAGCTTACAGGCCCTTTGTACCATTTCCTCTTAAAGTAAGATACACAAAAATCTTGACAATAGCACAGATTAAGCATTATTTTGAAGGGTTGACATTTAGCTAGTAAAAGAGGATGCACTAAAGTGCTCTCTATTTAGAAAGTAATTAGTCTGTTAGTCACTAATGGCAGAAATCAGTACTTTTAGTCTGTTACATTCAAATCTCTGGGAGGCAACACACATGAACCTCAACTCAATCTAAGACTTGGCATGCCTATATCCAAATATTGAGTTTTGCATTTGTACTGTTTTGATGCCTGGGCCATTTCCAATGCAAATTTTATTCAGTGGCTGTATACCTTTACAAGTATAGACTGAAGAAACTTTGGGCACATCCATGGCTGCTGTTTATACATCTTACACTGAGATATTACTGGGCACATTAAAATAGCTTTGTTATAGATTGATATTCCTCTGGGTCTATACCTGAAATTCTATACATCATCAAACAATGTATAAAAAGATCAAGTATTGATTTTTTAAACTTCTGAATTCCTTCCTAAACAACCTTGTATTGGCAACCAGTTTACTTCTTTGTGAGTAAGTATTTAAGTAAGCTGTGATACATATAGATCACTTCAGGACTCCTGTGATGGTGTAATCTTTGCCAATAAAAATGTGTTATAGAGTTTCTGCTGGTTATTGTTTCAATACGAAGGTTAATGCTGTAATACAAAGGTTACTGCTGTAATACAAAGGTTAATGATGTAATACAAAGGTTAATGATGTAATACAAAGGTTAATGATGTAATACAAAGTTTACTGCTGTAATACAAAGTTACTGCTGTAATACAAAGGTTAATGATGTAATACAAAGGTTAATGATGTAATACAAAGGTTAATGATGTAATACAAAGTTTACTGCTGTAATACAAAGTTACTGCTGTAATACACAGGTTAATGCTGTAATACAAAGGTTACTGCTGTAATACAAAGGTTAATGATGTAATACAAAGTTTACTGCTGTAATACAAAGTTACTGCTGTAATACAAAGGTTAATGCTGTAATACAAAGGTTACTGCTGTAATACAAAGGTTAATGCTGTAATACAAAGGTTAATGCTGTAATACATAGGTTAATGATGTAATACAAATGTTAATGCTGTAATACACAGGTTAATGCTGTAATACAAAGGTTGATAATGTAATTCAAAGGTTAATGCTGTAATACAAAGTTACTGCTGTAATACAAAGGTTAATGCTGTAATACAAAGGTTAATGCTGTAATACAAACGTTACTGCTGTAATACAATGTTACTGCTTTGATAGATTAATTCTGTAAAATACAGTTGAATGCTGTAATAGAAAGGCAATGGCTGCTATAAACTGGTTAATTTTATTATAAAGTGGTTAATGCTGTAATAAACAGGTTAATGTTATTATAATGCTGTAAACTTCAGGTTTGTTTTAACAAATGGGAATGGTTTACATTAATGGTGTAATACACACGTTAAGGATAAATATTATATGGTGCCTATACGTTCCTCTCTTCTACTTAAATAAAGCAATGTAATGTATAGGCTTTATAAAGAGTCTAATTCTGTTAGATAGGTTAGATAACTTGACAGTAACTGGACTCTTCATCAGTTAATTTATTTTCTGTCTGTGTTACTAAGATTTTTATTTTATTTTAAACTTTTAAGAAAATTAAAATTATGCTTCATAGTTCATTCTAATAAGGAAGTTATTTTTTCTGTCTGTTCTGTAGGGTGCATACTCTCGGATCACACTGAGACTACCAGTGTATGTTGGCGGTTACAGGAACATGACTGCCATGTTACCACGAGTTGGGATCACAAAACCCTTCGTTGGCTGTGTCCAGGAAATCGTCATCAATGAGTACCGATATGATCTGAGAAAACAGGAATTAGTGGGTGATACAATGTTTGGCCTCAACGTAGGTAAATAACTTACTTCTCTCTCAACAAGATGTGATCCCTTTAAATCTTGTTTACGATTATTCAGCTTTAGAGTGGAAGCAAAATGGGAAAAGCTCTTTACAGTGAGCAACAGCATTTATTGATTACAAGAGAAATTGACGTTCCTAATAGGCCTTTGTATGTGATGATTATATACCCTTTTGGTAGATATTGTTGTACTCCTTAAGAAGAGCTATACCTGATGTATGTACACTGTAAACAGATAATGTATGTAAGCTTTGCTTTTCTCCTTAGGCGAGTGCAGTGAGGGGGTCTGTGACCAGGTTCAGTGTGCAAGGGGAGGTAAATGTGTCGCAAAGTCAGCTGACCAGCACATCTGCCTGTGTCCCCTTGGAACAGGGGGAGAGAACTGTCAGTATGGTATGTGTACATTTTTTGAGAAATGTAGATAACTCCTCCTATGCCCATCAAAAACCTAGAGGAACATGGGAAGGAAACTGTCATGTGATATTTGTATAGCCATTAGTGGAAGGTAAATCACTCCTGTAGACAGCTTAAAAAAACTATCAGAACAAAGGGAGAGAACTGTTGGTATGGTATGTACACCCATTGGTGGAAGGTTGATAAATCTTACAATCAATATACAGTCAGTAAGGTAGAAAACTTGTCCCAGCAGAAAATAATCTTACAGCAAGGGGAGACAACTGTCACTATGGTAAATAATAACAACAGCAGATGGCAGATAAGTGTTATCTACTACAACTCTCCAAGAATAGGGATGAGGGGAAAGATATCTCATAACAAAATACATAATTATATTTAAGACAAAGTTTCTAAACACAAACATTTAAACCACACAGAATGACTGAAAAATTCAGCTTTAGTCATATCATATTGAATATCATTTTGAATGGTAAGGATTATCTAAATAAAGTGAAGAGCATAAAGTGAAGGGCATATACAGGTTAAGTTTTTGTCACCACCATATTTCAACACTAAGTTTGACAAATGACTACGCTATGGTCATAATCCAACATAAAAAGTCACACCAGCAATTCTACCTTTCTTTTGATCGTTTTGTTTCCCATTGCATTTCCAATAAGGAGGTTTTGTCACTTCAAAAAATGTTTTGACTGCTAAGACTGAAACTTAAAAAATGTTTCCTGTTGGAAAGGATGTGCTTGGGATTACTCATCATCAGATTAAGGTGCTGCTACTAGAAAAGGAAAATTGGTTCAGCAAGTGATTTGAGTCTCTTGAGCTTATCTCGCATGCTTCTCAGACACATAACTACCTTTGAGGGGAGTTTTTAACTGAAATCTTTGTGTGGATGAATAGCCAGGATGTTGGTTAGGTGAGACATGGCCCACTTTATTTTGATATAAGTTACCTGTACAGAGTATGATATTAATGTATCTCTGTTACAGAAATCAGTGTAAGTATCCCAGAGTTTGGTGGTCATTCCTATCTACAACATAACGGACTTGGTCGCTCCACGCTATCCTACACGCAGATAGAGATTGTCTTCAAACCCACAAGTCGTGAGGGAACCTTGCTATATAATGGTTTCACACTGGACAGAAAGGGTGATTTCCTCTCATTGGCCATGAAGGAAGGTCATCTGGAGTTCTGCTTTGACCTTGGCACAGGACCAGGAGTGATCAGGTAAAGCTAACACTGAAATCTAAGATCCAGCAAGCTGTTGCTTGGAACAAATTTCCAGCATATTTTATTGAACGAAGGAAAGGTTTAAGCCATCATTCTGATTGTTACAATCAGAGTGATTCTAAGCTGTTAATAGTGTTGATTGTATGTATATTAACTGATCACAGCCATTTCCTATTCATAAAAAATTCTTGAAGGTTGCCTTTTCTGATTGTTATGATCAGAGTAATTTTAACCTGTTAATAGTGTTGATCGTATTTGATTCAAAATGGATTTTCTCTCTCATTTTTACCTTATTTATGCAGCAGTAAGCCTATGGTAGTAATAAGCCTTCCCATTAATGTTGCTTTTTGTTGGATGGTAAACCAATGTTATCTCTTTGTCCTGCAATAAGCCCACCCTCTGGCTTTTAGTCAAAAGTAATATTCTGGCTTCTTGACTTTTTGGAGAAAAAATGTGATATTATGAGTAGATAAGCTTAACCTTTAACCTATTCCAGGAGTGTAGAGGAAGTGAGTCTGGGCCAGTGGCACTGGGTGCGTGTGTCTCGTACAGGTCTGCGAGGTGTGATGGAGGTGGATGAGCAACCGCGTGTGGAAGGGGTGTCACAAGGAGCGTTCACTCAACTAACTTTGCTCCAGGACCTGTATATTGGGGGACACAGGAACTATGACCACACTTCTCGCCTTGCCAACCTGACCACATCATTTCAGGGCTGTATACAAAAGGTAAGCATGACAACCAGGAATTAGCTGTCAAATGGGCAATAATTTACTTCAAGTATGAAACATTTGGTCTTTTTAGCATAATATTTTAAACCTGTCCTAACTGTGGTATTCTTGAGGTTACAATTTATCGTTGACCTTATTTTCAACCTGTGTATTTCTTTTTCTGTCAGGTGATCATCAATGAACAGCCTCTACAACTACTGGAGGATGCTTCTGAGGGTGTCAACATAGAGGGCTGTGAACATCCTTGTCTAGGCGAGCCCTGTATGAATGGTGGGGAGTGTGTTCCAGACCGGGATGTCTATCAGTGCTTCTGTCCTCTTGGCTATGGCAATACCAATTGCGAGGAAGGTAGGTCCTGTATATTAAGAACAATTCAGTTGAGAATTCGCTCAGGAAGTTATGTAGAATGTACGAGGTTTTTTCTACCGTACTTTGGGATATTTTGGATGTGATTATATTTTGGTTTATTTGACACTCAGGATAAATGATACTCAGGATAAATGATCAAAAATTAAAAACACTAAAATTTAATGAAAAAAAAACAACATCTGGATTTTTGCTCTCCGTCTTCCCATTCATTCACTATATAGCTATTTCTAATTTCTTAGAGCTGTGTTATGTGTGCTGGAATATTGTCACACTTCATAAATAACACCTTTCTACAATTTCAATCTTGATACAGAGATGATTGCTGTAAAATTCTTCATCGTTTTTATATTCATTCTTGTATTAGTTCTGTTCAAGATAGTGTCATGTCTATCAATCAAAAAGTATGTGAAAAGGTGAGCAAGCTTTTCTTTTACAACCAGGTGAGACAAAATAAAAAAAGATTGATGGAATCTGAAAACAATTTGTATAATACTGATATGTTCTCAGTAAATTCAAACACAGGTTATCAAGGTAATCCTGTCAGGTAGCGGCACAGCTTTTCAACACTGTGTATGTAAAAGTATAATGAACTAACAGAACAATAGATTTAATATTCAAAATTAAACACACAGGATAGTTAAGTACAAAATTTGACACATTTAAGTTCAACAAACCCATTTTCTGCAAAAAATACCAAATTTTGGCAATGCCGAAATATCCTAAAGTATCGTACTCCGATAGGTAGGATTTTACCGAGATGAGGAGTTTTCTTACAACACCCACCTGTTGATACCACAAAGAAATGTTTAACTGTTAAAATGTTTTTGTGTATTTCAGAGATTGAGAAGACTGTTTATGTGCCCAGATATAATGGTCACAGTTTTCTGCTATATACGGGCCGAAGCATCAACAAAAGGTTAGTAGTCTTCACCATATAGTAGACTACTGATAGATCACTCAGTAACAGGCATAGATTTAATATCATGTTAGCAAAAGACGCTTTTCTTTAACGTCCATCTAAAGATAAGATCTGTAAATTTTAGAAAGTTTTGTTCTCCTGCCTCACCATTTTATATATATAGTGTTACTCGTGTCTGTCGCTTGTCTCATCCTGTCCTGTCCCCTTGCATCCTGTCCTGTCCCCTTGCATCCTGTCCAGGATCAATGTCACATCTTGAGAACCTCTGAACAAATTCGGTTCACATCTAAGTCATAGTATAATATGTAAGTTCCACACCTGATAAAATTCTAGTTTGTGTAGGAGTGAAACTAAGCATACCTTAGAGACATTTTCTTTTGGGGTTTTTTCTTTAACAATTTTGATGTTGATATGATGATGATTGGATTATATGTTTGTTAAGGATACTCATCTTTCAGTGGAAGAGTCGCAGATGTCAAAAAGATTTGTGTGAGAGATTCTAAGGTAAATTTACATTGGATACTGTTTAGACAGGGAAAGGTTTAATATGTATTAAAAGGTAAGGTAAGATTGTATATTTACATAGTCTTTTTATCTTACAGAGTGAGTGGTTCTAAAATTGACATTCAGCTGACGTTGAAGCCAGAGAGTGCAAATGGTCTGATTCTGTGGAGTGGACGAGACCAGCCAATCACATCGAACAGTGACTATCTTGCCCTTGGCTTTGTCAATGGTGCCTTGCAGTTTCGCTACAACCTTGGTAGTGGAGAGGCTGTCATCTCCTATAATGACACACGCCTGTATGATGGTGCATGGCACACCATCAGGGCCCAACGGTAAGGCTGGGGTATCTCTACAATAAATGTATGAGTGCTAACTTGCTTAATATCAAGTTCTGGAACACCTTCAGGGCCCAATAGTAATGGTTTGGTATTTCTACAATCATCACACGAGTGCTAACTCACATAAAGATTGTGTTCTGGCATGAAATTATAGAATAGTGTACAGTTGGTAATGTATATACTCAAAAACAGCATTCTTATAAATCTGACAATGCTTTCAATGTAATGACTAAAGGCTGTTGTTGAAAAATTATTGAAATAAGAGTAAATATTTATTCTTTTAGTGATAAACAAGATGGATTCCTGGAGGTGGATGAGACCGAAATAGTGGAAGGAAGCTCTCCAGGCAGCTATACAATGCTAAACACCAACAAAATGTTGTATATAGGTAAGGGAGATAACTCCGACACAACAGAATGTTGTATAGAGTTAAGGTGTTTTTATATGTGTACAGGAAGAGAGGGATGCCTTAGCAGCATGGACATAAATGTGTTTTTATTGCAGATACATTATAACTGCTTAATATTCAGCTAATCTGGTCCTAGTGAATTAATCCTACATAGTAACGCATGTTTTGCTTCTTACATTGTTTTACATAATGACCATATCTCTCATACATCTCTTAAGTATTTAGAATTTACAGCCTTCGGTTTTATGGGGGATTAACTTTGAATTTGATTATATTTCAGGGGGTTTGCCTAATGTTTCACAAAACACCCTGAGAAAGTTTACACAGGGATTCGATGGCTGTATTGCAAGCCTGATGCTTGGTGAAGACTATGACGTACGGCTGGTGGAGGAGGCACAGAATGGAAGAAATATACTGCCCTGCCGGACAGAGTCATGATAGGGCACAGCGATGAAACCAGTCAGGTGAGCCTCTTGTATAGAGTGCTTACTGATGTGGACATGGTGAATTACAGTATTATGTGATATAAAGACTTAAGTTCCTGTATCAGGTTCCATCAAGAAGGGAGAAACCATTGCCTCTCTTTTTACCTGCTGATAAATCACCTCAGGTGTAATGAGGACTCAAGTGTTACTATATATAGTGCTGGATATGTAGGTACAGCAAAGAGGAATGTACCGCCATAATCTATGTATATAGGTGTACACATAGGCATAAGAATCAGATACTATTTTGACTGTGTTAATTTCTACAGATTGTTGACATTACCAGAAGGATTCAAACAATTTTTGAAAATAAAGTTGAAAAACAAGTTATGTTGAAGAGGGAGAAGAGCCAGAAAATATGTTATTCCACAAAAACCAAGGCACTAGAAATTGAGAATCAGTGTTAATCTATAGAGGTCAGTGTCATTTTATGATAGTTCTTACTCGCATTCATTTCCACTCATTTTTGTCCGTCACCAATTGAATGGGTAAACTTACAGGAGTTATTTCCTATTATGTGGTAAACGACAGAAAATAACTGGTTTGTACGAGTTACCTCCCATTATATGGGAACAGACATAAATACTTTGTACGAGTTACCTCCCATGAGCAAGTGATTGTATCTCATTCCTCATTCTTCAGAAAGTTTAAGGTTATCATTTGAGTTTTTATACATTTAAGATAGATTTATTGTTGAGACAAGCCACGGAAATAGAATTCATAGTGGCGAGGAGAAAATTGTTCACTTTTTTATACATTGAAAACTTTTTGAGGTAATAGTGATGTGTTACTGGGACCACTCTAATCGGAAAATTTTAATTTGCTCAAACATAAAACCAAATTTAGATGTTATTTTATTATTTCTTAGCTAATCAATTTGACAATTTTGATGCCGGGACATTTAAATTGAAGTATTGACATTACAGTGTAATCAATATGATGATTTAGCTACACAGAGGGAAGTTGATGTAGGGTTCATCAAACAACAGGGCTTGGCTTTGGAAGTCAAGGAAATCATCACAATCATCATCAACATCATCAACATCATCAACATTTGTACATAGCTCCTTTGTATGTTGTTAACTAACCAGACTTGTTTGATCATGTCACCTTACATAATCTGAACAATTATTGTAATGTTTATTAAAATATGTACCAGAGCTATTGTTGTTAATGGGACCAAAGGGAGATAACTATGGTGACTAGGAAAGGTACAGGAGTAAACCGGAATAAAAGTTAATGTAGGAAGACAGAGGCGACATGTTCTGCTAGAGGTTTACACTGTTACTTACAAAGGATTGGTCAAAGCTGTTTCTAGCTACACAAAATATACTTACAATATATAAATTTTACTGTGACACAGATATTTATGTTTGTAATCATGTGTGTGTTTATCATTTTCTGAGAACATTTAAATGTTAAACATAATTATCGTATGAAGTTACAATCAGTACCTGATGCTGATTCCAAGCTTCTTTGTCACCCTGTAACTTGGAAACATTGGACTGGTCAGATTTGACTACATACCAATTCAGTCAGCATTGATGAAAAGCTTCGGAAGAAGACGTAAGCTTTCATAATTTTCAAGCCATTCATACTGTATGTTGACTGTGTACTGTTTAACCACATTCCCCCTCCCCCTCCCCCCACTCTCTCTCTCTCCCTCTTTAGAATTTACTTAGCTCAGGGGCTATACTACCGTTGTCATTTGTGGTAGATCTGCTGAGGACATATACCTATATAACAAGTCGACAGCCTGCTCAGGGGATCTGTATGCTCATGGAAGGGTTGTTAAGCCCCAACATTTTCGAAACTGTCTATCTGGTGCATAGAATTGTCAAGCTGTGTTATTTCATTCCTTTTAATTACAAAATGCAGTGTCTCATTATTTGCAGAAATCTTCCGTACAGATTTGTGAGGAGGGATGGTGGTGGTAATCAGAAACAGTGTTAGGTATTACTAGTAACATTTCCAGAAACTAAAGGAGAGAAATGTTTCTTAGATTGATGTCCTTTCTTTCTTTATATGGTAGTTATAATTTATATACATGGGGAAATAACATGTTTTAGTGATTTGACACAGTAATACATCATAGATAAGTATTTAATAAACAGAATATAGAAAATAGTGATATAGGCCTAATGTCAATCAAATATCCAATTAAGTATATAATTACAGGTTTCTTTGAGACAAAGAAATAATCTGGTTGTGCAATTTTATTCTTTCCAGCAAAGTTTGCAATGATGCCTTCTTAATCTGAATGTCAATCTCTTTGAAGTTCAATTACTGCTTTTTATGCGATGCTAATACTGTTTGTCTTATAACACTGACAATTTATTAATGAGACATTCAATTTGAAGAGGTTTCACTGTATTTCAGGTTTCTACATTCCAGTATGTTGCGGTTGTGCTAATGTTAACATTTTATATGCTTTTTACTATGTGATACGCTACTTGAACTGTTTTCTGTTTTTACGTTTTTAATCCTTGTTATTACCATTAATATTGTGTTATATATGGATCAACTGTAATGTATATTTCATTGTGAAAACATTTTTACTGTGTTACCTGCTGCTTTTAAAACATCTTGTTAGATACAAGTGTGAAGACTACAACCATTTAATTTAGTGTGTACCTCTTTATCTGTAACATCTAGTTCCAATTTAGGAAAAACATTGCGTTGTTAAAATCAGCACTTTTATTAATCAAATAATTTGCAATATAAGTTTAAATTTGTATGCTAATTAGGGTTGTGTATGTTTAGATCTCTGTCATTGTTGTGTCCAGTATATATTCATTGTCAAATTACTTTATCATAGCTACGGACTTGAATGTGTTCATACATCATTCTATTGAAACAGAGACATTCTTCAAATAAAAGTGTTAAAAATGATATAATGTTCAGAGTTGTTTATGATCTACCTACAGTTTTGTTCCAACTTATAACCAACTAGATTTTTAGCTTACCTACAGTACCAAGAAACAGAATTATTCAATTTGGCAGTGCCAAACATCAATGGGGTCGTTCTATAAACCGCTATTAGTCGCAAACGGAAGAGATTACTGTTTAAGAAATTGTGACAGAATTCACGTTTTGGTTATTTGTAGATGGGTACAGAAATGAGGTTTTAGAAGTAAGAATCTGCATGAAGATTTGTAGATTTGTAGCAGATGACTACAGAAATGAGGTTTTAGAAGTAAGAATCTGCATGAAGATTTGTAGATTTGTAGCAGATGACTACAGAAATGAGGTTTTAGAAATGAAGGTTTGTAGATTTGTAGCAGATGACTACAGAAATGAGGTTTTAGAAGTAAGAATCTGCATGAAGATTTGTAGATTTGTAGCAGATGACTACAGAAATGAGGTTTTAGAAGTAAGAATCTGCATGAAGATTTGTAGATTTGTAGCAGATGACTACAGAAATGAGGTTTTAGAAGTAAGAATCTGCATGAAGATTTGTAGATTTGTAGCAGATGACTACAGAAATGAGGTTTTAGAAATAAGAATCCAAGTGAAGGTTTGTAGATTTGTAGCAGATGACTACAGAAATGAGGTTTTAGAAATAAGAATCCAAGTGAAGGTTAGTAGATTACAGAAATGAAGTTTTAAAGGTAAAATGAAAGCTTGTCGATTTGTTATCCATGTGTTAATTAATGGGAGTCCGAGTTTTATTGATGAGGCAGAAGAGGACGATGTTAAGAAGGCTTTTGAAGTTTTAATGTATCGGTAACAGTATCTGGTATGACGTAAAACCTTATGACGGTTTTTTATCAACATCCTTAAAAAATCGTGAATAAAAACGAATTCACGTGTTTCGATTTTAACCTATCGGAAAGTGAGGGTATTCATCTGGAGGACTTGGATCAAGGTCAGGACTGACAATGGTATATCTATTTAGGTTAATATTCAGGACTTTATCTTATCGTACTCTGTACAAGATAAGGCGTGTAGAAGTGATCACCAGCGGTAGGCCTATCATGGAGGTGGGGCGAACGTTCGGCGAGGGGCGTGGCCATTGTCGTTTGTCCACTTTATCAATATCACACAATATAAAGGCTGTATAATCAATATCTTCATCAATTCGCACTGCACATTAACTTTCAGATTCCATAATGAAATGATTTACTTATCTTAATATATTTAATAATTGTTGGCTGGGAACACACGTATCGTAAAACACAATAAGAGAATTGTAGAGAAAACAACCTGGTACTCACTGGTGCTGGGCTGACGCTGAAATCTCCCGCTCTCATTGGTGAGTATTTTTTCATTTTTTTATTTATTCTTACTCTAAAAATGTCACATATTGACCACATGACACCAACGTGAGAATATCTCATTCAATTTTGATAAGATATGCCATGGCTGTTTTGACCGGAAAAGTAGAGCATATGAAGATTATTTTTGTATTTCACATTTAATGCTCTTTCATACATCTACAATATGTTCATACTAATTGACTCTTCAGACCAGAGAGATGAAGTATTGTCGATGCGTTATAAAATTTGTTAACTTTGGCTACTTTTATAAGCGCATGTATTGTTTTTGTCCTAAATATTGTCATCGCCGTGGTTTCGAAGCAGATAAGGGAACTACCTTTTTTTCCCGAATTTCTGGTTGTCATTGTGAAGACCGTCATCATTGCCATCCCTAGCAATCAATGGTTTACTTTATTTTGTTATTGAAAACTGATTCGGGAATTCTGAAACTGGGCAGCAACTTGTACAAAGATTTCAGACTTCCAGTTTCAAAATTTTCCGGGACTGCAACTTTTCACGTTGCACACTGTTCCACTTGACGACAGATTGAACGAGAGATCAGATAAGTCTTACGAAAGTTACAGCTGACAATCTTATTGTTCTCGGCTCCTGCATAAAACGAAATTGCCTTTATATTGAATGTGTAAGACATTTCATTATCTTAAACTTATGTTTTCCTAGCATCCTTTCGAATATGTCTGAAACACTTCCCGGGAAGATAAAGACGACCGAGTTTAGTTAACACTTTCTTCTGATATTGATGCAACTATCATCACGGTCAGGTGTTTCTGGTCACGTGACGTCCGTGCCCAGGTGATTTATCGCTATCTTTATCTTGATCTGAATCAGGTCAGGTCATTTTTGACCCGGCAAAGTCCTGGAACATCTGTTCGATCACACAACGACCGTCTTTCAAAAATAAACAGATTTCTATCCGGCCGTTAACATCTTAGATAAGGACAGTTGTACTAAGACTATCTGTTATCAACCCTATTTCCGAATCATCCATTCTCTTATGTAATCATTGCACAATATAAACATAGTGCGAAATCCTGTGATCTATAAAGTAAATTCCGATCGTAAACTGTAATCACCACGGTATTGTAAACATGTGTTTATCTATCGTGTCAATAAATACAATCGTAAACTGTAATCACCACGGTATTGTAAACATGCATTTATCTATCGTGTCAATTATAAATATTTAACCTATATATTCATAATTGCACAATGCAACTGGGTTCACACACCTTTTGTTGCTTGTACTTGGTCAAGACTGTTGTTGGTACTTGCACTAGATTGTGCAACTTGGTCGGTACTCATGTTGATAGCGCTTGCACTAGAAGGTAAATGTTGGTCAAGACGCCTGTTAGTGCTTGCACTAGATTGTAAAAGTTGGTAAAGGCGCCTGTTAGTGCTTGCACTAGATGGTAAAAGTTGGTAAAGGCGCCTGTTAGTGCTTGCACTAGATGGTAAAAGTTGGTCAAGGCGCCTGTTAGTGCTTGCACTAGATGGTAAAAGTTGGTAAAGGCGCCTGTTAGTGCTTGCACTAGAAGGTAAAAATTGGCCAAGTCGCCTGTAAGTGCTTGCACTAGATGGTAAAAGTTGGTCAAGGCGCCAGTTTGTGCTTGCACTAGAAGGTAAATATTGGCCATGTCGCCTGTAAGTGCTTGCACTAGTTGGTAAAGGCGTCTGTAAGTGCTTGCACTAGATGGTAAAAGTTGGTAAAGGCGCCTGTTAGGGCTGGCACTAGACGGTAAAAGCTGGTAAAGGCGCTTGTTAGTGCTGGCACTAGAAGGTAAAAGTTGGTAAAAGCACCTGTTAGTGCTTGCACTAGATGGTAAAAGTTGGTAAAGGTGCCTGTTAGTGCTGACACTAGATGGTAAAAGTTGGTCAAGGCGCCGGTTAGTGTTTGTACTATATGGTAAAAGATGGCCAAAGCGCCTGTAAGTGCTTGCATTAAATTGTACAAGTTGGCCAAGCATCCTAATGATGCTTACAAATTGATTGTACAACTTGGTCAAGACTCCTGATGATGCCTACAATAGATTGTACAACTTGGTCAAGGCCGCGCGTGGAGTGGCGAGGTCCTAAGTGGAGGTCATTACCTGGGAAAGTAGGCTGTTAATATGACATATCTCCCATATAACCCGTCCCTCTGTTTAAAGCACGTGCAATTTAGCCATCGTGTGTATACTTCAGATTCCTTCCTCATCTATCCGCCCAATATCAGTACAGTGTAAATACAACACCATATAATTATATAATGCTATATAATTCCACATGTTGATGGAACCTACTATACTTTATTGTACTCCACCTTTGTAAGAGGTCGTGGTTTGTTTACCATATTAAACAAGATCTTCTGTCTGGAGAGGTGATGAACAGGGCTGATCAGTCGGGTTATACTAATATACATTAAACGTAACCTTCGACAAACTTTCCAAACAGTCGCCATGGCCAGATCACTATTACCGTCATGGTATTATCGCTCCAGCAAGATGAAGGTGATATCCGCCTTCCTAATATTGACAAGTAAATCATAATATCTTACCGGATTAAAATCGAAACAATATTTCATGTTCTTTATGAAAATACAACAAATAAATAAATATAAAAAAAATTGTCTCCTTTAATAAATATCTGTATTGTTCTTTATCCCCCATGAATGACTTCCGGACGGAATTCATAACAAATTAATATTGAAGTACAAATATGATATTAAAGTTGCATCATATTACGTTGAGGAATGTGCTTAACATTTTAGTAAATAAATCAAAAAGTTTATCAAAGTATTTTGTAAGTTTATAGCACGAAACTTGATCGTTTAGTATTCAATCAAACAAGTGATGCAATATGTTTTGTTTCCAGGCAGAATCTATTTTTTTGGGTGGAAAAGAACTGACAGGAAAAATCAATCATTTTAGACAAACAATGTTATGTAAATTTACAGGCGACGAACAGTCTAGAGATATATCAACTGTAAGCGGAGGTATATAAAATTGTAGAATAAATAATGACCAGATGACACCATTAATTAAACAAAGACAATCTCGTCATCGCGATGATCGTTCCTGCGATAATGTTCCCTGGGGAAAACCTCATTGTCATATCGTCTTTAATTACGTTTAATTAACAACTTGGCCAAACTCTCTCTCTCTATATATATATATATATCGATTTATTATTTGCATTGTACGTGAATGCGCACACATATTGATACATATTGAACTCTTCGTCCGTCGAACCCAGTTCGAATCATGTATCCAATGAAAAGAACGACAGTGCTTTGTTATGTGAGGCATACCGCTGTCTCACGTGTAAGATGTTAGTTTAAATCTTTTGAAAGAGCTATGACAGGGCATACTGTGTTCTCTCTGTCCTGTCACTGTATTCTCGTTTAGACCGAGTTCTCTCTAGCTCTTACTGCAGACACGAGATATTGTAACAGACATATGTCTTTCACCACACACTCTCCTTAAACATTTCTAACGACTGGTGAGTCAGCAAGAAAATGACTCTTTTCTTGATAGCTGACAGTCTTCAGATGCACAATCAATCTTTTCGGATCAAACTTTTAATAATTGAAATGAAGTAAGGAAAAATTACGGTTGTTCAACTGCAATTAATAACATGTCAGAGCATATTTCAAGTGAAAAGAAACCGTGAATTTAAAAACTGAACTAGTTACTGTTATTGAATAATAACTTCCATTTGATTCTTGTATTCTGTTGACTTTGTTACATGTGTTTCAATGTGTGTGTAAACTGTCGTCTGCTGGCAATATGGTGCGTGCAGTATGGTTCCAAGCATATATCCGTGATGGTGTTCTTCAGTATTTTTCATATTTTTCAAAATTAAATGTACTTATTGAGACCCTAATTGATTTTTTTTAAATCAATAACACGGTACATGATGTTTAACCTGTTAGTCGAAATAACAGAGGTAAAACATGTTGAAATCTGAGATCAATTTCTCTATACACATAAGAACCAGAGTGGTGTAAAGAACGTTTAAATTTTCCATATATTGAAGTTTGAATCAATAGAGTAGAAACACAAAACAGCAACACACGTATGGTTTTTAAATGTTTAAATATTGAAAATGCCTTATCATAGCACTTATGGTCGATATGGATGACACGACTTTTGCAGACAAACATTCTCCAAGCTGGCAATGCTCTGACGTTCATATTGACCATAAACGACAGTTCAATGCTTCAATATTTACACAGATACTCGTACACGCCGTCTCATCGCAACCAGTAAATCCAGAGATTCGTGTTTATCCTCCTTGTCCTTGCGCAATCCTTGTCCCGGTATGTGATATTCTACTTATTGTATGACAGCGTAAATGTCGGTCAACTCCTTACGATATTATTTACATTTTTAATTCAACTCAAAACACATTGAATTCTACTGCTAAGAAAAAGGCAAATACAAGCTCATTTGATCAAATAAATCACTTAGTCGTTGAACGTGTTACCATAGAAACACATACCAGTTTTCAAAGTCTTCGAAACTTCTAGATAAAAAAACACTAAAAAATCCCTGTAAATTCGTGACAAGAGTCGGACATGTTCTTAACAAACAGAAAACTACACACATAGGATTACATACATATCTATTTGATGTTTTAGAACTAAAGAGTCAAACACCAGTTTGTTTGCGTAGATCAGACGGTCATGAGAGGTGTCGCAGGTTTTTGTAAAAGGGGCCAACCGCATAATAGATTTTTTCACTATTTTTTATAATCTTATTTTAAATGTATGACGGCTTCATAGAGCCATGTGTGTTTTATTTATTTTTCTTCAATTACTTCGCGTATCGAAATAACCATTGTTCTGTCGTCCTGCGAGAGCGAATTAACGATAATCTATGCTCTTTCTGCGAATCCACGCACGTGGTGAGGTTGTATCAAACAGATAGTCATCACGGGACATCAACTTATAATGGCTGCGTAGAAATGAAGGTAGTCTGCATCGTAAGACGACTCTAAAGATGAAAATATGAACGAAAATAACGATGATATCCGGGACGAAATATAATGGGTCGCTTAATGGTGATTTCGCTATATTTGGTTCTGTTGCTGCCAAAAGACGATGTTCTGGTGTAATGAAATATATCGGTCACCAGAGTTTAAACAGTAGATGTACATGTGAAGTATACATTAAAGGACCCCGGTGCGTGGAAATCGGGTCTAGTTCGTGGTTTTCATTATGAATGGCATGATTCGACGTTTCAATGCGGGAGACAGTTTGTCAGAATGATTAGTGTTAACTACACCTATTATGGAAACACCGAGAAAGTCCTATTGCGCAAAGTGTACTCGTGACAATTCTATAAATAGGTTTAAAGTGTATATTTGAACAAGGACTATCTACCCAACAAAGGGCTAGAGTGGCTTTACATACATAACTTATTACGACGACATTCCGCGACATCGATTGAGTGTAAAATGAAAATTATTGACACTTGAGTTTCGTGTTAGCTTTTAACATCGTCGCTTTTTTACGAGGTGGTAGTCTCTTTACAAGGATTTTTCAATGTTTGCGATTTATGATATTTTGTTTCACGGAAATTAGACTTATTTGTGTATCATTAAAGTTCCGTAGTATTTCACGCACTGCACTTTCATGTAGAATCTCGTTTTTCAGATAAATAAAAACCACTTAATATATCAATCAATTGTAAATAATAGGATTTGTGTCCCTGTCCCTATTTATTTTTTCTTCATGAACACATACACTCGGACTTGAAGCTGTTAGCTTCCTTACGAGTTTCTCCATTAACTCTCAATGTTTGCAGGTTGGTACTGCTATCTACGTCTTATTACAATAGTATACAAAACAATTTTTCACCACTATACTCCGTTTTCTTTCTTCCTTATTTCAATACGGAAACAACTGACACTGTCATCTCAATCACATTAATATTGCTTTAGTATCACCAAAACCGGAATCTTGCGTTCATGATTCGAAACATAATTATCAGCGGAGTGCAGAAAAAAAATCATCCCGAATCATAGGTACATGTAGGCCCGATGACAGCGAATAACGCTGTTTTATGTGAAGGATACGTTAATATAGCATGTTTACGCTGACCAGTCATTTTTGAATGGAGAGAAACATAAACCTTTTATGATATTTTCGGATGAACTTGCTGAAATGCAGTAGATGGCTGCACTTTTTTTGCTTTTTTATCTTAATTTTTTTTTTTTTTTTTTTGAGTTTGTTTCCTTGACTTTATTGTCAGTGGAAGGCAGACGGGTGGATGTCGTGTCATAAGACGTCCCGTCATGTACATACCAGTTGTCTTGTAGACATAGTGCTGAAGTTTATTTGATTTTTAAATACTTCTTTTAAATAGATGAAACACTGTATATTTATTGTTTATATTATCACTAACGATTAAAAATTTACTATTTACAATTGTTTTGATAACTTAGGTGTTTATTGGTACACTTAAAATCAGATTCCTATATTATGCAGGTGTGACAAGACAAAATCCGATACACATTTTTTTCATTTCAATAGAGATTCCCTCCCCCGTAACTTCAAAAAAGATTCTGTGAGTAGGTTTGACAACACAAAATCCGGTACATTTTCACTGAAATAACGATTTCTTCCAACGTAACTTGAAAATTAAAGGAAATTACTCCTGCATAACAGTTCGCCAGAAGCACATTATGAACATTTTCCCAAAGTCTTTTTTCAGTCAATTTAACCAAAACCTGTTGTTTGAGATTGTTGCCATGGTTATTAGAAGTAAAAGTGAATATTAAAGTACAAATCAATTCGTCTTTTTTGCAAATATAATTGATTTCAATGCATCATTACTTCGATCTAGGCGTAGTGTCAAAAAATTGTCGGACTTGTGTGAAAAACATCTACGGGACTTCAGCTTTAACTATGTGCGGGAAATGCTAGATAAATTGTTATATTACAAGGCAAACTAAACAAAAAATATCAAATCTTGATTCCCATCCCCACATAAAATGTCATTCTCCTGCGGTACGCCTACATCCGCTGTTTATCGACAAGGACTCGGTATCATTGCGGTATACATTTCGAGGAAAATGTTGGAAGGCGATTTTATTCTACTTCTTAAATGTTCTGGAATGTGTAACAAAATTAACATTGTCAACTTTTCATGAGGACAACTATCAATGATTATCCACAATAACAGATTCTGTTACACAGTATGTTCAACAAATATTGAAGAAATATTCGCATTGGTGACGAGGATCACTCCACATGACATTTATTTATTCCTCTGTCGGCCATGATGACTATTCAAAAACCAACGTACCAAAAGGTAATATATTTACCAGCTTTACTTCTTATACCATCAACACTAAAAACATATTGGTGAGGTCAACTCTCCTAAAGGTCAACAGTTCATAGGGTCGACTTCTCACTCTAAACCGTACAAGACAAACTCTTCAATGTTAATTATCGTTCTCTGTACGAAACCATGAGACCAAACAACACCACAATTTGTTACAACGATTTAATTTCAGAATTTTGTACAAGTATTTCAGATTGTTGGACATTACACTTTCCTTCTAGCTTTTGATTTTCATATTCGCTATCGCTAAGACTTGAATTTATCTGTACTTAATGACTTAGATACATGAAATTTATAGAATGTTTCACTTCTTAGAGTGTTCAAGTGTTTTTTTCCTCTGCCCATACAACCTCGTAAGTCCTGTAAAAATTTTAAAAAAATACTTTGTCACCAGCGATGATGTTACTATTCAAACGAAATGACATGTTTTAAGAGTAAACATCCTGAATGCATACATTTTTTTAGAAAAGATACGTTGTGTCTAGCAAAGTGTCACATTTAAAATACGGATTTGTTTTTTTAACATATCACCAATATAGTATAGTGTTGATTCCTTGATGCAGCGTAAACCTACCGCAACATGATCACGTTTCTTTTGTCATATATCCGTTTTATGGATGAATGCACAGAGTACATCCTCAACACTTACGAAATCAATATATCTACCCTACAATTTCCTTCTTACGTTTAAAAATCTTGTATTCGTGACAAAACAACAATTCTCCTATGGGAGTTTGTCATAGATATAGCAATAATATATGCTTGTATGCTTAAGTATACACTCCAATTCCATTGAGATATTTTTTCTTACTTTTGTTTTTACCTCGCCCCCAGACCCCCACCAGGGCTTCGCTCTGGACCCTCTCTTGAAAGCATACACTCCTAAAAACATGTGCTACGCCACTGCCCATCGTGTCGTTTCCGGCAAACTATATCAAATCTATGTCATTTGACGGAACATTAATTGATCGTGCTTACGGACAGCTACTTACCGAGTTCCTTATCAGCCGTACACTGTGCCACGTCGAGTGACCTTCAGTGTACTTTCCATCACCTTAATGGAAGTTCGTCGGGAACGTTTCGTTTTGTTGCCAACACCGCCAACTTTCTTCAGCCATTTTATCGCCACAAGGTTGAGGAGACCGTAGATGATGAAAAGCGCCCCCAAAAGATACCACATTTGTCTAGGGCAAAACCATCTGGAAACCGGTCGAGCAAGTTTACACAGAGTGGCCCGGGCTTGCTGTGCACTTAGATGCAAATATCCGCCGGTCATCATACACTTGCCGCCAAATTTGCCGACGGAAGTGACACAAGAGGATACACATTGGATCGTGGATTCGATCATTTCGTCACCGAATAAATTAACGCAATAACTAACGACTAGTAACTGTGTTTCTATGTATGTCACGTGATTAGATTATGACAGTAGGCATTCATGACGTCATAGTTGCCGAGAACGATGGTGACGTCATGAATAGTATTTCTCGTTAGTTTCATCCGAGATAACCTACATTCGTGCGAAAACCTAAAGATAACCTAGTTCTCGCGGACATCGGAAATTTTCTAGTATGTACTCGGAACCTTTCTAATGATCAACAATGAAAGGAAAGTGAAGGAGTTAGAAGACATAATACTCAGAAAGGGGTAGTCAACATGCCGTCTTATCTGACAAGAGACAAAAACCAAATACATCTGTGGTGATGTCTGCGAAATCTGGCAGGAACTGTTAAGAATTGTCAGGCGAAGAGGACGTCAAACTTATAGGAGGTGTCGCGTCCATGATTTACAGCACAGCGTTTAAACTGTCCAAACGGCTAGAGAGGACAATAGTTTTAAGGAAACAAGTGAAGAGAACAATGGCAGCTCTAGGATACAAATAAAGTGGAGATATATAACAATCAAGCATAAGAAAGAAGACAGTGACAAATAAACAGTAACACTAGAGGACAGACGCTTTCATATGATTATCAGAAATATTCTGTCAACTTCTGATGATCGGAGTCCTTCTTGCTGACACAGACGGAAGAGTGCCAAGTAGTCGGGCAGTTGATGGCTTGGATATATATATATTTCAAGCAGTTTAGATATGTTTAGATCAAAGAAATAAAACACAGAGGTTAGGGTTTAAGGAAATGAAATATAGGAAGGAGGTAGTAAAGAACAGGCCAGTGTTTGTTAATAACAGGAAGTGATTTGACTGATGTCAGAGAGACAACACTGGTACAGATAGGTTGAAATAATACACGTACTTGGTTGAAACATGTCGGGAAAGTTAATAATACAACACCAATGGAAGGAAGTTGTTAACGTGACCTGGGAAATTCTAACGTGCTGCGAAGAGAAACAAGAGTGAATTTACATAGATGTTTGAATCTTTTACCATGATCCACTTGAGAACCATACCACTTGTGTTCAAAATCTATGTTCAAGCATTTCAACGTGTATTTGTAAACTCCAAAGATTGGGTACACAGGGATGTTGATATTCAGAAATGGAAAGTTCACGACAGGGAAATTGAAATCATCGCTTTTAACATAAAGCTTGGTTGAATGCTGTCCATGTTGGTTTCATTGTAGAAAAAGATCGAGATAAGCGGCTGATGTAGAAAAGTCTGCCGTGTCCTTGATTACCAATTCTGGTGGGTATATACGATGGACGAGGACAATAAATTTCTTGTTAATTACAAGATGTAATCAATTTACCTTAAGGTGAAACCAAACGACTTTGCAATGTTTTTGTGACCTACTTTGATAAGTTCTTCGATGAACTCAACCTCGTATGAGCACAAAAACAAGTCAACCAACAAATTCCATGGTTCAATCAGGTTTGTCGCGAATTGTTAAGGCATTTCCGGAATAAATCGACGAGATCATCAAGACACTCCCGGAACTTGTCAACAAGATCATCGGAATAAATTCATATGATCAGCAAAACCATCAAAGCACTCCCAGATCATATGGTTTAGACCATCAAAACACTCCCAGAACACAATCCTGGGATCAGCAAGACACTTCCGGAACACATTCTCGTAACCATCAAAACACTCCCAGAACACAAGCCCGGGATCAGCAAGACACTCCCGGAACACAATCCCGGGATTAGCAGGACACTCCCGGAACACATGCGTTAGATCATCAAGACACTCTCGGAACACATTCTCGTATCCATCAAGACACTCCCAGATCACATGCATAAGATCATCAAAACACTCCCAGAACACAATCCCGGGATCAGCAAGACACTCCCGGAACACATTCTCGTATCCATCAAGACACTCCCAGAACACAAGCCCGGGATCAGCAAGACACTCCCAGAACACAATCCCGGGATCAGCAAGACACTCCCGGAACACATTCTCGTATCCATCAAGACACTCCCAGATCACATGCATAAGATCATCAAAACACTCCCAGAACACAATCCCGGGATCACACATGCGTATCCATCAAGATCATCAAGACACTCCCAGAACACAATCCCGGGATCAGCAAGACACTCCCGGAACACATGCGTTAGATCATCAAGACACTCTCGGAACACATGCATTAGATCATCAAAACACAACCGGAACGCATAAATAAGAACACCACGACGCTCCCGGAACACATCCACAATACCATCAAGACACTCCCAGATCACATGCATTAGATCATCAAAACACAACCGGAACGCATAAATAAGAACACCACGACGCTCCCGGAACACATCCACAATACCAACATGACACTCCCGTAACACATCTACAGATCTACAAGAATTCGGTCAATAATGACTCCTTCCATAGGGAATATAATAGAGATAAAATGACATATAATTAAACCCTTGCTGTGTAATGTATACGGGTACATGTACATTAAGTACTTTTGGCTCAAAAGTACAGAACAGTCTATCTTTGGACATGTTCACTATGCGGAACGGAACTGTACACTAAATAGTCAGCGAAGCGGGAGTTAGTAGTTCGTTAGCTTATAAATTAATATGTATATATAATTATATTGTACAAAGTTATAAAGGAATCGTATGTCCACATAGAAGTAGTAAGATGCAAACGGAGACAATATTGGAACGAAAAGTCTTTATTTAAATCGTAAATAAACAGTCTAACATGTGACTTACCACCCTTATCTAATGTTATAGGTACTATGACGTCATGGTATCTATGTCGTCATCAATTCATTGTTATTGTCGTCAAGCACTTGGAGAATGAAATAGCCGACGCGTAACACTCATGTTCAAACTATTTTTAACATTTAAATACTAAAAAGTGGGGTTTGTTACGTGAGTTTGCATGAAAGCATCATGAACCGATCTATGATATTCTTATTTTCATTAAAATCTTAATTTCAAGCCGTCGTCTTCTGTCGCATCGGTTCCAATATAATGAAATACTTTGGGAGACAGAAAGCTTTATTCATATTCTGCTGAAAATGGGTACTTGTGTTTGTAATTAGAGTTTTCCTGAAGATTGCCGAATGTCACGTTTTGTACGTACACTGGTTTAGAACCTTTAAAAGCATTAATCTTTACTGTTAACGATACACTGGCATATATGACTGCCTTGTGTTTTTGTGAGCAGTATTTTGATTCAAAATGTTTCAAAGAATTATTGCCTTTTTCAGCATTTTAATCTTGGTCTTAAATGTCTTCCTCAGTTTTCAGTCAATCGTTTTACTTTGCGGTATGCTTTGACTTATCACCAAAACCTACAGCAATCTTTTCTCTCTTGGCATTTGGCTCAATATTACCACTTCCGTTTTCTATTTCAGTACAATAAATCATGAATATTGCTTTGACATGTGGAAGACGTATATCTGTTACTGCTCCTTCCTGAGGTACTTTCGTTATGTAATGAATAATGTAAGAATGTAATGTTTATTCTCTCTATTCCTCCTTAAAGAAGATTGTACAAACAGAATGATATATATGTAATTATAGAAAATCCTACTTTATCAAATTAAGGTCCATCACACAACAGTAATGATTCGGTTTTGTATAAGCATGTTGGGATTGAATTTTCAGTCGTAATCTGCTGTAAGCATTTTCGATACGTAATTGACTGAAGTAACGTTAAGTTCAGTTATTTCTGATAGGCTCAAATCACAAATTATTTTTCCATCAATAGGTGTAAGAAATAATTCTACGTCTAAATGAGAATGTATATATACAATAAACTGATCATGATGATCTGGAACCATTCGATCTTAATACTCTGTATGGTCGCTTTATTTTTAAGGAAACTTTTCACAGTCTATAAGGAACCAATTTATCAGGGATTACTACATGTATAAATCTACAAAACTTCCGGTCTTCTTTTCATATAAATGTACTGAAGATTATACTTTCTCTCATGTGTTTGTTTACAGGGTTTATAATCCGGTAAACAGTCGGAGTCATTTATTTACTGTATTTTTAACCTGTTCTGTAAAATTATTTAAAGATTTAAATGCATCAGCTAAAGTGCGAAAATTTAAGATATTTTCATTGTGTTCCGTAAAGCAGACTGAAGTTCTAGATGGACGTGTAAATTTGTGCAGTGCTCAGTAACAAATATAACTCGATTTATTCAATCTTACAAAATATTTAGATTGTGATATACGTAGTACATGTTAAAAGCATTGGTAGAAGGTAACACTGCAGACAGAGTACTGGTTTGAGATGTGATACCATATTTGTCACTGAATTATCTATGGAACAATCACATTAGTATATTACAGGTACAATACCATCAACTTCCGTTACAGAGACAAAATGTATCGCCGTTACAATAACGTCAACTGCTGGTACAGAGACAAAATGTATTACCGTTACAGTAACTTCAACTACCGATACAGTGACAAAATGTATTACCGTTACAGTAACTTCAACTACCGATACAGAGACAAAATGTATTACCGTTACAGTAACTTCAACTACCGATACAGAGACAAAATGTATTACCGTTACAGTAACGTCAACTTCCGGTACAGAGACAAAATGTATTACCGTTACAGTAACGTCAACTACCGATACAGAGACAAAATGTATTACCGTTACAGTAACGTCAACTACCGATACAGAGACAAAATGTATTACCGTTACAGTAACGTCAACTTCCGGTACAGAGACAAAATATATTACCATTACAATAACGTCAACTTCCGGTACAGAGACAAAATATATTACCGTTACAGTAACGTCAACTTCCGGAACAGAGACAAACTGTATTACCGTTACAGTAACGTCAACTTCCGGTACAGAGGCGAAGTTAACTATTGGTATATCAACATCACCTATCGGTTCGGAGGCAAAATTGACTACTGGATCAACCACCGGTATAAAGGCAAAATCAACCAGCGGTA
This sequence comes from Ylistrum balloti, assembly GCF_031769215.1. NCBI lineage: Eukaryota > Metazoa > Mollusca > Bivalvia > Pectinida > Pectinidae > Ylistrum > Ylistrum balloti. The sequence continues at coordinate 135,368 of NW_026782232.1, forward strand.
TAAAGGCAAAATCAAACACCGGTATAAAGGCAAAATCAACCAGCGGTATGCTTTCATCAATTACCGGCACAGATGCCAATAATAACCACCAGTATCACTTCACCAAGTTATTAAACTTCTGTCTCGGAAAGGATAATTTAAAGTCAATATTCACATATATATTGATATTGACATTTTATTGTCTCTAAAACGACAATTTAATATCAATTTTCAATTTTATTGTTCTCATATATTAGCATAATGAATTGGAATAATGAGATTAAATTTTGATATAAATGTAAATACCAGTAACAGCATAATAAATGTGAACATTGACAATAAGTCATCATTTTATAGACAGAAAACTTCAATTTAAGTGTAGTCATGGAGAGAAGTACCAACAACACAAAAGAAGGAACATATCTTGAAGACGTGTCAATTTATTATTTATCACGAGATTTCTACAACATACACATGAAACTCGTAATGCTAAAATCTTGCTGGAGAAAAAAAAACTAAACAGAATCAAAAGCATTCGATTCCTGTTGATCTAATTTCGCGCAACCTCAGTATCATTACCGAGGTTTCTCGTGAAGTTAAGAATCTATGTTCTTGGGCACACTTCATCCCAATTACTCTGGATCGAGTCAGTTGTCGTCCAAGTTGTTGGTTGGTTGGTTGACAGGTTTTCCGCCTCCGTGACCCCTCCCGTTGTCGGGTATCGTCTCACCGACGAGCGTCAGTATTCTGACGACGTTGTTTGTTGTTAAGTGGGGTATCAGCTACTACAGTACTACAGGAAGAACACGCCATAAAATAAAAATGACACTGGCTGTTGTGAGGAATCCAGCAAAAGTAAATATATAATGTTTGATGTTATATTCAATCGTTGATATTTGACTTAATTTCTTTTTTCTGGAAATCAAACACTTGTGTTTCGAAGGATAACAAACGGTCATCTAGCAATTTTGAAATCGGAGGGTTGATTTTTTCCAAGATTAGTAATAAGTGAAATCGTCAATTGCGACCACTATCTATGTAGACAAAACAAATTTAAAGTCACTAATCTTTAATTGCCAAATCATTTATGGTCGACTGTCGACCATTTTGTTATTCTGATCAGTCTCAAAATCAAATGGGCAAAACTGGGTACCACGAAGAACACACGTGTGAAATATGAGAACGTTCCATTGAGTACTTCTTAAGAACCTTCTTTGTCAAAATCTACGATGAATGCCTATCAGCTATTTCATTTTTTTCTATCAGTATCAAAATCAACAGGGCACAACTAGGGATCAAGGGAAACCTTCATATGATATATATATACATATGATATATAAGAAAGAGTCATGCTGCTCTTCTCAATAGTTAGCGATAACAAGACCTGTTCACGGACGGACGAGTGCATGGCGGACTAAGGACGTCCGGTGATTTGAATATCCCACTTACATATATACCTTGCGATATACATAAACGGCTAAATATTTTAGAATACATATCTGCATTAAATAAAATTTTCTGTGTGCAGTTTAAAGCGATACGTGTTTTCCATAACGATTTCATTCTTTGTGTTAACTTTGTAAGCCAGGCAGTTCTAATAGTTTTTAAATGTCATCATGTGTTTGCTGTGTTATTGTGCTATGTATCGATCGATTTATTCATTTATTTATCATTTTAATGTTACTGTGTATTAGACTAAGTCTAGTGTACATCTCTGTAAGCTGTATATTTGCGTGACCTTTGTATAACCTTTCGTGACAGATTAATAGTTATGATACACAGTGGTATACCCGCTGGGTAACTTTGATGTGGTTTTTTTGTTATGTACCCTATCACAATCATGACGTCATCTATTAAATGACCGACAATGAATAAGATGTCTTATGAAGGTAAAGCCTTGGCACAATTTTCTCCGCGGTAGACACTATGTGACTTATACCCGTGGTAGGATATCAGACTATAGATCCTGCCATTACACGTGTACAAAAAGTTCAGTGAAAGGTTACGACAGGGGGGGAGATTAAAAAAAACAAATGTCGACTTTGTTTATATCGCGATAAAGCAGAAGACAGAGAGAAACGAAACTCTCAGCAATGATGAACAACAAATTCAACAATCCGATGCTTTCCGAAAGCTGTAACAATCTTAATTTTAAAACACCGAGTAATGCTGGTAGTAGGGAAAAAGTGATCATTTCTTGGTAACCCAGGGCAATACAGGATCTGTCCTCTGACCAATCGAATTCAAGTCTATTAAGATGGTACACTTAAGCAGTATAGACTGATGATTCTAGTGTCAGTATAATATAAGCGGTTGGGTTAGCAGGCTACAAAAAGATATTGTATCCGTTTTATCAAGTATCCGTTTTATCAAATCTAAGTGTGATAGCACTATAGAGGTGTTTTAAAGGTCACATCCTCCATGTACGCTGTCTTTTTATGAAACCCAAACAACCCACGTATACAGTTCATAATGCTTAGATTTATACATTCAAAAAGATTGAATACATTACAGCAATGTATAGGTATGGAAACACCGACAGCTTTTCGACAATATGCGATAAACGCAATCGGCACACGTTAACATACAAAACATACATATTATATATGTCAGGTGAAAAAAATGAACGGAAGATCTCCGGAGACAACAGACGAAAGGAGGGAAGGTTAAATAATTTCGTTTACTTTTGATTATTTTTGTTAATATATGACAACCACAGTAAATTTGACTTGACAAACGAGTATCCATGTAACACAGAATTTATCAAATAATACAAGCTTGATCAATTTCATTTGACATCGACAAGAGTGAAAGATTCTATTTATGATAAAACTTGTGTTTCTGAAAAATAAGCGAAAACTATAAAATTTCCCTTTTGGTACTCATCACCAAACTATATTATTTATAGAGAACTTGTCACTCATCACCAAACTATATTATTTATAGAGAACTTGTCACTCATCACCAAACTATATTATTTATAGAGAACTTGTCACTCATCACCAAACTATATTATTTATAGAGAACTTGTCACTCATCACCAAACTATATTATTTATAGAGAACTTGTCACTCATCACCAAACTATATTATTTATAGAGAACTTGTCACTCATCACCAAACTATATTATTTATAGAGAACTTGTCACTCATCACCAAACTATATTATTTATAGAGAACTTGTCACTCATCACCAAACTATATTATTTATAGAGAACTTGTCACTCATCACCAAACTATATTATTTATAGAGAACTTGTCACTCATCACCAAACTATATTATTTATAGAGAACTTGTCACTCATCACCAAACTATATTATTTATAGAGAACTTGTCACTCATCACCAAACTATATTATTTATAGAGAACTTGTCACTCATCACCAAACTATATTATTTATAGAGAACTTGTCACTCATCTCCGAGCTGTATGATATATGGAGAACTTGTCACTCATCACCAAACTATATTATTTATAGAGAACTTGTCACTCATCTCCGAACTGTATGATATATGGAGAACTTGTCACTCATCACCAAACTATATTATTTATAGAGAACTTGTCACTCATCTCCGAGCTGTATGATATATGGAGAACTTGTCACTCATCTCCGAGCTGTATGATATATGGAGAACTTGTCACTCATCTCCGAGCTGTATGATATATGGAGAACTTGTCACTCATCTCCGAACTGTATGATATATGGAGAACTTGTCACTCATCTCCGAACTGTATGATATATGGAGAACTTGTCACTCATCACCGAACTGTATGATATATGGAAAACTTGTCACTCATCACCAAACTATATTATTTATAGAGAACTTGTCACTCATCTCCGAGCTGTATGATATATGGAGAACTTGTCACTCATCTCCGAGCTGTATGATATATGGAGAACTTGTCACTCATCTCCGAACTGTATGATATATGGAGAACTTGTCACTCATCTCCGAACTGTATGATATATGGAGAACTTGTCACTCATCACCAAACTATATTATTTATAGAGAACTTGTCACTCATCTCCGAGCTGTATGATATATGGAGAACTTGTCACTCATCTCCGAACTGTATGATATATGGAGAACTTGTCACTCATCTCCGAACTGTATGATATATGGAGAACTTGTCACTCATCACCGAACTGTATGATATATGGAAAACTTGTCACTCATCACCAAACTATATTATTTATAGAGAACTTGTCACTCATCTCCGAGCTGTATGATATATGGAGAACTTGTCACTCATCTCCGAGCTGTATGATATATGGAGAACTTGTCACTCATCTCCGAACTGTATGATATATGGAGAACTTGTCACTCATCTCCGAACTGTATGATATATGGAGAACTTGTCACTCATCACCAAACTATATTATTTATAGAGAACTTGTCACTCATCTCCGAGCTGTATGATATATGGAGAACTTGTCACTCATCTCCGAACTGTATGATATATGGAGAACTTGTCACTCATCTCCGAGCTGTATGATATATGGAGAACTTGTCACTCATCTCCGAGCTGTATGATATATGGAGAACTTGTCACTCATCTCGGAACTGTATGATATATGGAGAACTTGTCACTCATCTCCGAGCTGTATGATATATGGAGAACTTGTCACTCATCTCGGAACTGTATGATATATGGAGAACTTGTCACTCATCTCCGAGCTGTATGATATATGGAGAACTTGTCACTCATCTCCGAGCTGTATGATATATGGAGAACTTGTCACTCATCTCGGAACTGTATGATATATGGAGAACTTGTCACTCATCACCAAACTATATTATTTATAGAGAACTTGTCACTCATCTCCGAGCTGTATGATATATGGAGAACTTGTCACTCATCTCCGAACTGTATGATATATGGAGAACTTGTCACTCATCCGAGCTGTATGATATATGGAAAACTTGTCACTCATCTCCGAGTTGTATGATATATGAAGAACTTGTCACTCATCTCGGAACTGTATGATATATGGAGAACTTGTCACTCATCTCCGAGCTGTATGATATATGGAGAACTTGTCACTCATCTCCGAGCTGTATGATATATGGAGAACTTGTCACTCATCTCGGAACTGTATGATATATGGAGAACTTGTCACTCATCACCAAACTATATTATTTATAGAGAACTTGTCACTCATCTCCGAGCTGTATGATATATGGAGAACTTGTCACTCATCTCCGAACTGTATGATATATGGAGAACTTGTCACTCATCTCCGAGCTGTATGATATATGGAAAACTTGTCACTCATCTCCGAGTTGTATGATATATGAAGAACTTGTCACTCATCTCGGAACTGTATGATATATGGAGAACTTGTCTCTCATCTCCGAGCTGTATGATATATGGAGAACTTGTCACTCATCTCCGAGCTGTATGATATATGGAGAACTTGTCACTCATCTCCGAACTGTATGATATATGTAGAATTTGTCACTTATCTCTAAACTGTATGATATATTGAGAACTTGCTAAATCAGTGATAAGAAAGTTGATATCGAAATGGTCAGAAACGAGTCACTCCGAAGAAACATATTATAAAACAAAAATAATTTGTGAATATGTCTTGTCATCATGACGCTTGCGAAAGTTTAATGAATTAAGTGATAGTGTTTGTGAAGTTCGTGAGAGCGTAAACAGTCAAATGTTGTTCTACATCATGTACAAGCACCTGTTTCGTGAGAACATCGAATCATGGAATTTATAAATAACTTGATTCTCAATATTATATTTAAATGGCCATAGCAACATAACAATTGTAAATTCTAACGTGAAATAGGTAAATATATGTATCACACAATAAATCCCTGTTGAGGGTGAGTTTCTGGGTTGGTCACATTTCATTCCATCTGGGCACGTGCTTTGCGGAACGGTAGCTTGTTCCAAATTCTCACCTCGCGTGTATATACTAATTATGCAAATTAATCAGCTTGCGTAATGCTTTCTGTGTGGTCCTTAACGGACTGGGGGTGTGTCAACTATATCAGAGGGCGTTGCACTAAAGCCAACCAATGACAGTCATAGGTGGAACACACCCACGTGATATAAACATAAGATTCGCTCCAGCCTGTTAATGTAATTTCTGCTGCGGCCTCCTGAGAAGGTAAGTCGTACACATATCTTATAGAGACTGGTTATGTAATGTGATTTAACCGTTGCACCGACGCGAACTTAGGAGACTGGTTACATAGAATGCTCAGATGTGACAGTCGGGCCTGTATATAAACAGACACATATATACAAGCATACTGTTCACACGCAGTGGTGTCCGGATCGATATCGGCCGAAAACACCTTTTGATTTTGGAGAATGTCTTTAAAATTAACTGTTTCTATGTATTTCACGGAGATTTAACGCCTGTTATATATTAGTAGGCGAGCAATAATAAACATGTTACATAATGGGTCTATATAAAACATAGAAGGTCATGGTCACTGCCCACAGGTCACGTGGACTGACCATTGTGACTGAATTATACCTATATCTCCATGTTATGTCAACACAATAAGTACCGGTATTTCGGTCTAGGTCATGCTCCTCCGTTGTTTAGAGTTGGACCGGTTCTGTATATAAAGCAAGCCAAGCTGGTATAGTCAGCGGTGGTTGTCATTCATGTTCTCAGTTTACACGAGGTAAGATATTAGAAGTGGGGAAAAAAAAGGTAGGACCAGTTTGACCAGACGGGCAGTTTTTGTTTTTGCGTAGATGTTTATGATCGAAATATCAGAAAATGTTGTAACATAAACTAAAATCTTTCAAGTGTAGATAAAGCTTTAATACAAGATGGTATAAAGCATGCTAGATAATGTAGGTATGTAGATATCACTATGAAAAGAGAGAAAGAGAAAGCGAGCGAAAGGTAAAACATATATTTTATCTTTAATAAAACTTTAAACTATTTGGTAAACAGGGGGATTTTTATTGGAATTTTGGTAAAAGTTTTCAGTTTCATCACATAATTAGATATACCAATGTACCTAAGTCTGTGGTTACATGTTAACCAACCTGGATGAAAAAGATACATGTTGCAGATAGGTTCAATCAGATTACTGGGTATGTATGAAAATTAACGTGTGCATTTAGCTGTGTCCAGATGTAATTGGTACCTTTTGCTGTCATAATGCCATTTTCGATATATTTTTTTTTCAAAGAAACAAGTATATAATCATGTTGTTAAAATCATTTAGAAATATCAAAAAGCTCTGAAAATAATGATTTAAGAACTGAAATTAATTGTCTGGTTCAAACATGCCTTAAATTAAGCTTTGCCTGTTATGGTAGGAGCAAACGGTCAAAGGATTATTTTGTTTTCTTTTTAACTAAGTTTCTCGAACATTCTGGAAAGTGTTTTAAAGGAACTTTAAATGTGCAGCAGGTATTCTAAACATGTACACGTTGCTTTATTTTTTTAATACACTGTCATTATATGGTGTGCATCTGGGAACCATCTTGAATTTTGACAGTAATAGCATGTTTTTGCTACTTCTTGAGTAGTCCTGGATGAATAACTTTTAAGTTTTAAGTTTAAGGTTCTTCTTGGTACCTAGGTTTTGGATTTTCTCACTTTGGGACAGATCTGAGAGAAACGAAATGACTGACTGGTGTCCATCTTCAATTTTGCCTATGAAAATTTGTTGTTTCAATTTCTAGGGAAGTACTGTATGGATCTTTTTAAGATTTCATATACATATAGGTTCTCCTTAATTCCTAGTTTGGCTATTTTAATTCTGGGACAGATCAGAAAACAAAATGGTGGACAGGCAGCCATATTGGATTTTAACAATGAAAGTTTGTTATTGCTCTTTCTTCAGAAATACTGGATGGATCTTTCTCAATTTCATGTGTATTTCCCCATGGGCCTTAGTTGTGCTGATTTGATTTTGAAATTGATAAAATAAATAAAATGGCTGACAGGTGACGATCTTGTATTTGACAATGAAATATTATTATTGCTATATCTTATAAAAATAAGTTATGGTAATTTCAATCACATCATACCCAAGTGTCACCAGTAAGTGGGTTATTTAATGGCCGTTAAGTAACCCACTTACTGGTGATGCTTGGGTATGTTGTGATTAAAACTACCTTGATTCATTTATCTTATGTTATTTTGTCTCCCTGCATACCTTTCGGTATCCATACCCCATGCGCAGCACCTCACTGATCAACCTACTTATTTTAAAACTAATGTTGGCTCCACTCTTGTAGTAGATCTTAAAAAGAGTTTTCAAATTACATTCGATTAAGTGCAAGAAAAGAAGAAAGAATAGAAAAAAGGGGAAGATAATTGTTTTAAAGAAAAGATAAAATCTAAACCATGGAGAGTGCCAAGATCTCTCCGGAATAGCTTATTTTCCTGTAACGATGACAATGGAAACAAAAGGCTAAAAATTAATATTTGGCAGTTCTGAAATATATCACAAAAACTTCATTTTCATCAGTCTTTTGCTGTTGTTATTAAATTTCGTGATTTTATCTGTAACCATACAAGTGAATAGCAAAAATCTTCACATTTATAAATTCAGCAAGTTTCACAATACTGAACAATTTTGTTACAGGTATTTTTCTACTTTTCATGCTGTGTGTGATGGTGACAGGTATATTATTTGTTACAGGTAGTTTTGTGCTGCGTCCGAGATCACCTTACCAAAGCCTTTTCCTGACCTCCAATCATGATGCTGAATATCCTGACCGGAAATCTGACCTTTGAGTCACTTCGTCCTCCAGACTTGACCTGCTGTACTAAAAAGTAGGTCAACTGTTAATGTTTTTGAGAAGTCTTCTGAGAAAGACATTTGATTCCAGTTATTCATGTCAAAAAGTTCAGTGTAGTAAGTTCAGAGGTTACCCAAAAAGAAGTGATTCAGTTTTCATATCTTTATTCTTGTGTGCCATAGAGAACAGGAGAGAGGAAAATAGAATCTATTATTTCCCTTTCTTATAGGTTAATAGAATCTTTAACCCCACTAAGGGTGAGATATATGCAATCTCTAACTGAAGGAAAAGATGCTCAATTTGGTTAGTACCACATTTCTTGTTCTTTGGCAAATTCAGCATCTTGCCCTGAGGGTTGAGATTCCCTATTTCACACCAAATGGGGTGAATAATTGTTTCACTTTTAGCCTGCTGTGAATCCTATGTTTGTCCTATTGTGGTCTCTTCAATTCATTTTATTGTTGCTGTAATATCATACAATTGTCATGGTAAGCGATTCACTTCATCTCCACCCAAGGGTGAAGTTAATGAAGTGTTTCACCCATGTACAATGTGGATAGAGATTGCTCTTATCCTGAACGGGTGTTGCGACATGACCGATGTGAGATTTCCTTGTTTCACCCCAAGGGTTGAGACTGTGGAAATCCCCTTCCGCAACAACGATAAGAATGCAAAGACATCAAGTTAGCAAATTCAGTAACGTCATAATAGCAAAGTCATGTATTGATCACTCTGAGGTATGTCAACATATTACGCTAACAAAAGATAAAAATAATCATTCGCCCACTTTTATGTGAGATAAGGGATTTCCCTTAGTTGGCAAAGCCATGTGTTTGTCAGCTTAAGAATCTTGCTGATTTAGTTGGTTTTGGCCTATCTCCTTGCCCAGGGGTTAAAAACTCTGTTGATTTCAACCCAAGTTCTAAACTAAAATAATAAATAAATAAACAGCAAGTTTGTAAATGATAACTCTGTCTACATTACAAAGAGGTTATTATTTACTTCCACTCTTTCCTTATACATGTATAAAATATAATATTAAACTGTGTTTGTGAACTATATACATCACACCATCTTCAATAAGTGATGAAAGGTATATGAAATGATATGTTTATGAAACACTATGCCCCTGCAAAATTCTAAAGTGGGACATTAAAACGAAAGCGTAAGTCAGGTGCTATTTGAATGCACAATTGTTCAAATGTAGGCCAAAGGTCACGGTCAAGGTCACATGCCTAATATGAAAGCCCTATCTCTTACAGTGCAATAGTTATGGCAAGGTTAAAGTCGACAACAGACAAACAAACAAAAATATATGGCAATGACAATATAGCCCTGAGCTTTCCAATACGGGCATAAAAAGAGAATGAAATTATCTAGTTGTAAAACAATAATGCTATGTAAAGTGATGATGAGACCTTACTGTGGGTGATGAGGTCAAAGTGCGTGGCCGCTGCCTTTTACTAGATTTAAGTTTCACTAACACCCCAATAAGGAGATTTTAAAAGCCGTGCTTTGCTGGTTTGTCAACATCTAGAATTTTACATAAAGGCTTTGAGAAGAGTATTTATCATTAGACTGAGGCTTTGGAGAGAGAATTTATCATTAGACTGAGGCTTTGAGGAGAGAATTTATCATTAGACTGAGGCTTTGAGGAGAGAATTTATCATTAGACTGAGGCTTTGGAGAGAGAATTTATCATTAGACTAAGGCTTTGAGGAGAGAATTTATCATTAGACTAAGGCTTTGAGGAGAGAATTTATCATTAGACTGAGGCTTTGGAGAGAGTATTTATCATTAGACTGAGGCTTTGGAGAGAGTATTTATCATTAGACTAAGGCTTTGGAGAGAGTATTTATCATTAGACTGAGGCTTTGGAGAGAGAATTTATCATTAGACTGAGGCTTTGAGGAGAGAATTTATCATTGGAGAGAGAATTTATCATTAGACTGAGGCTTTGAGGAGAGTATTTATCATTAGATTGAGGCTTTGAGGAGAGTATTTATAGGAGAGACTGAGGCTTTGAGGAGAGAATTTATCATTAGACTGAGGCTTTGGAGAGAGAATTTATCATTAGACTGAGGCTTTGAGGAGAGTATTTATCATTAGACTGAGGCTTTGGAGAGAGAATTTATCATTAGACTGAGGCTTTGAGGAGAGAATTTATCATTAGACTGAGGCTTTGAGGAGAGAATTTATCATTAGACTAAGGCTTTGGAGAGAGTATTTATCATTAGACTGAGGCTTTGGAGAGAGTATTTATCATTAGACTAAGGCTTTGAGGAGAGAATTTATCATTAGACTAAGGCTTTGGAGAGAGTATTTATCATTAGACTAAGGCTTTGGAGAGAGTATTTATCATTAGACTAAGGCTTTGGAGAGAGAATTTATCATTAGACTGAGGCTTTGGAGAGAGTATTTATCATTAGACTGAGGCTTTGGAGAGAGAATTTATCATTAGACTGAGGCTTTGGAGAGAGAATTTATCATTAGACTGAGGCTTTGGAGAGAGAATTTATCATTAGACTGAGGCTTTGGAGAGAGAATTTATCATTAGACTGAATCTTTGGAGAGAGAATTTATCATTAGACTGAGGCTTTGAGGAGAGAATTTATCATTAGACTGAGGCTTTGGAGAGAGAATTTATCATTAGACTGAGGCTTTGAGGAGAGTATTTATCATTAGACTGAGGCTTTGAGGAGAGTATTTATCATTAGACTGAGGCTTTGAGGAGAGAATTTATCATTAGACTGAGGCTTTGAGGAGAGAGTATTTATCATTAGACTCAGGCTTTGAGGAGAGTATTTATCATTAGACTGAGTCTTTGAGAAGAGTATTTATCATTAGACTGAGGCTTTGGAGAGAGAATTTATCATTAGACTGAGGCTTTGGAGAGAGAATTTATCATTAGACTGAGGCTTTGAGGAGAGTATTTATCATTAGACTGAGGCTTTGGAGAGAGAATTTATCATTAGACTAAGGCTTTGGAGAGAGAATTTATCATTAGAGAGAGAGTATTTATCATTAGAGGCTTTGGAGAGGCTTTGAGAGAGAATTTATCATTAGACTGAGGCTTTGGAGAGAGAATTTATCATTAGACTGAGGCTTTGGAGAGAGAATTTATCATTAGACTGAGGCTTTGGAGAGAGAATTTATCATTAGACTGAGGCTTTGGAGAGAGAATTTATCATTAGACTAAGGCTTTGGAGAGAGTATTTATCATTAGACTGAGGCTTTGAGGAGAGAATTTATCATTAGACTGAGGCTTTGGAGAGAGTATTTATCATTAGACTGAGGCTTTGGAGAGAGTATTTATCATTAGACTGAGGCTTTGAGGAGAGAGTATTTATCATTAGACTAAGGCTTTGGAGAGAGAATTTATCATTAGACTGAGTCTTTGGAGAGAGAATTTATCATTAGACTGAGGCTTTGAGGAGAGTATTTATCATTAGACTAAGGCTTTGGAGAGAGAATTTATCATTAGACTGAGGCTTTGGAGAGAGTATTTATCATTAGACTAAGGCTTTGGAGAGAGAATTTATCATTAGACTGAGGCTTTGGAGAGAGAATTTATCATTAGACTGAGGCTTTGAGGAGAGTATTTATCATTAGACTAAGGCTTTGAGGAGAGAATTTAGGAGAGAATTTATCATTGGAGAGAGAATTTATCATTAGACTAAGGCTTTGAGGAGAGTATTTATCATTAGACTGAGGCTTTGGAGAGAGAATTTATCATTAGACTGAGGCTTTGGAGAGAGAATTTATCATTAGACTGAGGCTTTGGAGAGAGTATTTATCATTAGACTGAGGCTTTGGAGAGAGTATTTATCATTAGACTGAGGCTTTGGAGAGAGAATTTATCATTAGACTAAGGCTTTGAGGAGAGAATTTATCATTAGACTAAGGCTTTGGAGAGAGAATTTATCATTAGACTAAGGCTTTGGAGAGAGAATTTATCATTAGACAAAGGCTTTGAGGAGAGAATTTATCATTAGACTGAGGCTTTGAGGAGAGAATTTATCATTAGACTGAGGCTTTGAGGAGAGTATTTATCATTAGACTAAGGCTTTGGAGAGAGAATTTATCATTAGACTGAGGCTTTGGAGAGAGTATTTATCATTAGACTAAGGCTTTGGAGAGAGTATTTATCATTAGACTAAGGCTTTGGAGAGAGTATTTATCATTAGACTGAGTCTTTGAGGAGAGTATTTATCATTAGACTTTTAGTCTTTGAGAGAATATATATCCATTGACAAAGGCCATGAGGAAAGTAGCTAATAAACGAGCCAGTTCTAACTTCAGTTCAGAGCAAGCTTGCCTTGCCTCAGAAATCTATCACAACATTTTTGCTGTCTGGACATTACCTTCAAAAACTTGACATTCCATAAGTAATAAAATGATGCTGCACATAATGCACAAAATCTTTTGATGTTACTGAAGTACCAATCAAGCTTCATGTATTCATTTTACGATGTAGTTATAAGAAAATGCCAATTTTAATGTTGCTATTTTGTCTTATTTCCCAAACTTTCAACATTTTTTTCTACTTTTTCTGACAAAATTGACAGTTAAAAAAGGTTTTTGGTGTCATTTTGGTTTGATTCTTATTCTCATTGTTGTTTTTGTATTATGAATTAAAACTTCTTGAAGAATTTGCATCACATAGGGATCAAATTCAATTTCTCAGCATTCTTTTTCTTTCAGTATGAATGTATTTTGGTCATGTTAGAAAGTACAATGTCTTTGATAAATTGTGCCGTGTAATGAAAACACCCTTCAAATTAAAATTCAGAATGTTATGAATTACATACATGTTACTTTATGTCTGCCAAAGTGATCACTCATCTTCACTACTTCATTTTGTTTTGTACCTTTTTCTCAATCTTAAAAGTACATTTATATTGCTGCTGTCAGTGAGCTTTGAAATGATTGTTTATGCATATGTTTTTTTTTTTTTAATTTTAGAAAATTTTTGGCTTGATAAATGTGTTATTAGAATAAGAGAAAATCCATCTGGTTCTGACACCTTATGAATCTGAGACATTTTCTAATATATTTGATGTGGCTGTTGAATCATGTATATCAAAATTGTCAACAAGTGTCAGTAGTGAGTTACCAACCTACATGTACAGTGATGATATATAGGGGCAAGATTCTCATGGGTTATGAAAGAGATATTTTTAAAATCAATTTTGAAACCTAGAATTTACATTTTTATCTCGCATGACCTAAAGGATTGTAATATACAAGCTTATGCCTTGGTGTAATGTCCCTTACTTGGTGTCTGAAAGACATAGAATCACAATATTTAGAACTATAAGGCATAGAATCACAATATTTAGAACTATAAGGCATAGAATCACAATATTTAGAACTAGAAGGCATAGAATCACAATATTTAGAACTAGAAGGCATAGAATCACAATATTAAGAACTAGAAGGCATAGAATCATGGTATTTAGAAAGTGGGTTCCAGTAATGAAAGGAATGAAACCTGACTTAGTTTGTGAAAAGAAATGACCTTGATCCATGTTCAGACAAGGGTCATATTTTATTAAATATTTTGATCAGTTTCTTCTGATTATCTTAAAGACTTAGCATCAGATATCTGGCAATAGCTTTCAAGAATAAAGCCCCACAAAGTTACTACAAAAAAAAACCAAGAAAAAAATTCATCTTTTTTCAAGGTCATAGGATTGTCAAATTTGTTTTAGAAAAACCCCCCAAAAAACTTGAACATCTTTTGATTAACCTTTAAGGCATATATCATGATATTTACCTTCTAGGATCCTGGAATAAGGCTTTGTAAGGTAATGTTGAAGAAACAATATTAACTTTAGCTGTATTCAATGATACAGGGGTCAAATTTGTTAAAACGTTCAAACAACTTCTCTGATGAACCAAAGAGTGTAAAATTCAGATTTTTAGCTTACAGGTTCTTAGGATGAAACAGAGACAAAGATTGAGAATAGAAGTGACCTAGACCATGTATATTCAAGGTCACAAGAGCCAAATATATATCATGAAGTTGGTGTAAATTAATTGGATAACCCATTAAATATATTTTTAAAAATCATGGAATTCCAGGCGAGTGATGCAGACCTTTAGGCCTCTTTTGCATGTCTGCATGATGTTCTCTGATAATTTATTCATTAATTTATTTAATTGGTTTTCCAATATTAATTTCAAGAAGACTAATTCTAATCTGGGTAAAAAACAGGTAATTTGGTAAGATTTGTCCAGATGACCTACAAAATGTAGAAAAGCTGGCAACACTGCCATGTCTTTAAGAATGTGATGTAGATTAATTGTTTTGAAACCTCTTGGGTTCCCGTCGTCCCTAAAACTGAATGTATAATTTACAGACAACTGCGGGAATACTTTGAAAACAGCTACGACTTGAATGAGTCTCTCTTCACATCATTGCGAGGTAATGCTTTGTGGAGTTTGGTATATCTTATAAGCTGTGTTGGAGATCAATCATGATGCATGATACATTTCATCAAAAGTGACCACTTTCACAAATTTGAATAAATTCACATTTTCATCTTCCATGTTCATTTTCATTTAATTTTTCATTTTCAAAGTAAAAGATGTAAGTAAAAATGTAAGAAAGGGTAGATGTAATGAAAATCTGAAAGTCTTATAGAAAATAATGTTCTTTGATAAAATTTGTGAATGTAGACTTTTTTAGTTTCACATGAAGTAATATTCTACATGGTGTTATTGTGTTGTAGACGAGTCTGTGTTCTACACATGTCCAGACAGGCTGAGACTTCCCCTGGTATTCTACTTTGCCCATACTGCTTCCGTTTATGTCAACAAGCTCATGCTGGCCGGACTCATCAAGGTAGAAACCTCTATATAACGGCAACTCTCCATTCTGACCTCCTTGTTTTATATGTGTACAAATACCTGAAATGTTTGTGCAGATACTTATAATCTTTGCTTTATCTCTCTATAGTGACATTTCTATATTAATACAGTAGTTCAGATAAGTCCAGATGGCACATGACAAACTTTTAACTCCACGGAGAAAGAGGCCTTGGACTTATTGCGGAACAATGGAATAGCATTTGTTATCAGTTTTACTTACTTCAATAAAAATCTCTGGGCATTTTGCCGAGAGTGGGCCTGTTGCTGGATATGGTACCAACATATCAATGTGAACTCGTGGCTTTTTCTTAAATCTTCACATTAAAATCCACCTTTACTCTGTTAACATATAGGTGTATATGTAAATGCATGTAAACATTTTTACACTTTATTTAGACATAAATCCACAAGTTTTTACCCTTATATGTGGGACTTCCATATAACAACACTTATGTATACTGACATCTATTTATTCAGCACCTCAGTTGATGCTGCCTGATCTGTATGTACAGACACTTCCTTATAATGACACCTTTTTATACAGACACACCTCTATATTTACTTCTTTGTCTGGCATCACTAACACATGGTCAGACATTTCCTTATAATGACACCTCTTTATACAGACACACCTCTATATTGACTTCTCTGTTCCGCATCACTAACAAATGGTCAGACACTCCCTTATAATGACACCTCTTTATACAGACACACCTCTGTATTTATCTCACATCACTAAGACATGGTCAGACACTTCTTTATAATGATACCTCTTTATACAGACACACCTCTGTATTTGGCTCACATCACTAAGACATGGTCAGACACTTCTTTATAATGACACCTCTTTATACAGACACACCTCTGTATTTGGCTCACATCACTAAGACATGGTCAGACACTTCTTTATAATGACACCTCTTTATACAGACACACCTCTGTATATGTCTCACATCACTAAGACATGGTCAGACACTTCTTTATAATGACACCTCTTTATACAGACACACCTCTGTATTTGGCTCACATCACTAAGACATGGTCAGACACTTCTTTATAATGACACCTCTTTATACAGACACACCTCTGTATATGTCTCACATCACTAAGACATGGTCAGACACTTCTTTATAATGATAACTCTTTATACAGACACACCTCTATATTGACTTCTTTGTCTTGCATCACTAACACATAATCAGACACTTCCTTATAATGACACCTCTTTATACAGACACACCTCTATATTGACTTCTCTGTTCCGCATCACTAACAAATGGTCAGACACTCCCTTATAATGACACCTCTTTATACAGACACACCTCTGTATTTATCTCACATCACTAAGACATGGTCAGACACTTCTTTATAATGATACCTCTTTATACAGACACACCTCTGTATTTGGCTCACATCACTAAGACATGGTCAGACACTTCTTTATAATGACACCTCTTTATACAGACACACCTCTGTATATGTCTCACATCACTAAGACATGGTCAGACACTTCTTTATAATGATAACTCTTTATACAGACACACCTCTATATTGACTTCTTTGTCTTGCATCACTAACACATAATCAGACACTTCCTTATAATGACACCTCTTTATACAGACACACCTCTATATTAACTTCTCTGTCCCGCATCACTAACACATGGTCAGACACTTTCATATAATGACACCTCTTTATACAGACACACCTCTATATTGACTTCTCTGTTCCGCATCACTAACACATGGTCAGACACTCCCTTATAATGACACCTCTTTATACAGACACACCTCTATATTTGTCTTGCATCATTAAGACATGGTCAGACACTTTCATATAATGACACCTCTTTATACAGACACACCTCTATATTGACTTCTCTGTTCCGCATCACTAACACATGGTCAGACACTCCCTTATAATGACACCTCTTTATACAGACACACCTCTTATATTTGTCTCGCATCACTAACACATGGTCAGTGCTATACATATACAATGTATTTGTTACAGGAGCGAGTGGACTTAGACTTTGAGACTATGTTTGAGACTGGTGTTGATGAGATGTCCTGGGATGATACGGTATGTTTAAGTTGTATCAAATAATATAATCATCAGATTTCATGCTTGGTTGATGAATGTGGTCTGATACAAATGATATGTCCATTTCAGGAAAATTATCGTATGGGAGGAAGTTATCAATGGCCATCTCTGGACAAGGTCATTGAGTACAGACAAAGAGTGAGAAATTTGATCCTTAAGATGATCCAGGACACACCACTTGAACTACCTGTAAATAAGGACAGCACCTGGGTATGTAAACTACCTGTAAATAAGGACAGCCGTGGGGTTTGTAAACTACCTGTAAATAAGGAAAGCCCCTGGGTATGTAAACTACCTGTAAATAAGGATAGCCCCTGGGTATGTAACCTACCTGTAAATAAGGACAGCACCTGGGTATGTAACCTACCTGTAAATAAGGACAGCACCTGGGTATGTAAACTACCTGTAAATAAGGACAGACCCTGGGTATGTAATCTACCAGTAAATAAGGACAGCACCTGGGTATGTAAACTACCTGTAAATAAGGATAGCCCCTGGGTATGTAACCTACCTGTAAATAAGGACAGCACCTGGGTATGTAATCTACCTG
Source organism: Ylistrum balloti (assembly GCF_031769215.1). Lineage (NCBI taxonomy): Eukaryota > Metazoa > Mollusca > Bivalvia > Pectinida > Pectinidae > Ylistrum > Ylistrum balloti. The sequence continues at coordinate 153,618 of NW_026782232.1, forward strand.
TAAATAAGGAAAGCCCCTGGGTATGTAACCTACCTGTAAATAAGGACAGCACCTGGGTATGTAATCTACCTGTAAATAAGGACAGACCCTGGGTATGTAATCTACCTGTAAATAAGGACAGACCCTGGGTATGTAATCTACCTGTAAATAAGGACAGACCCTGGGTATGTAAACTACCTGTAAATAAGGACAGACCCTGGGTATGTAATCTACCTGTAAATAAGGACATACCCTGGGTATGTAAACTACCTGTAAATAAGGACAGACCCTGGGTATGTAATCTACCTGTAAATAAGGACATACCCTGGGTATGTAATCTACCTGTAAATAAGGACATACCCTGGGTATGTAAACTACCTGTAAATAAGGACAGACCCTGGGTATGTAATCTACCTGTAAATAAGGACATACCCTGGGTATGTAAACTACCTGTAAATAAGGACATACCCTGGGTGTGTAATCTACCTGTAAATAAGGACATACCCTGGGTGTGTAAACTACCTGTAAATAAGGACATACCCTGGGTATGTAAACTACCTGTAAATAAGGACATACCCTGGGTATGTAAACTACCTGTAAATAAGGACAGCCATGGGGTATGTAAACTACCTGTAAATAAGGAAAGCCCCTGGGTATGTAAACTACCTGTAAATAAGGACAGATCCTGGGTATGTAAACTACCTGTAAATAAGGACAGATCCTGGGTATGTAAACTACCTGTAAATAAGGACAGATCCTGGGTATGTAAACTACCTGTAAATAAGGACAGCCCCTGGGTATGTAATCTACCTGTAAATAAGGACATACCCTGGGTATGTACCTGTAAATAAGGACAGATCCTGGGTATGTAAACTACCTGTAAATATTTATAACTTGTTATAATTCCTTGCTGGGTATGTAATCTACTGTAAATAAGGACAGTCCCTGGGTATGTAAACTACCTGTAAATAAGGACATACCCTGGGTATGTAAACTACCTGTAAATAAGGACATACCCTGGGTGTGTAATCTACCTGTAAATAAGGACAGATCCTGGGTATGTAAACTACCTGTAAATAAGGAAAGCCCCTGGGTATGTAATCTACCTGTAAATAAGGTACCCTGGGTATGTAGTTTGATACAATATTTATAACTTGTTATAATTCCTTGCTTTACTGAGGAGTTACTATTTAGTGTTTACTCGTTTGTAACAATGCCTATTTTGTTTGTAACAATGCCTATTTTGTTTGTAACAATGCCTATTTTGTTTGTAACAATGCCTATTTTGTTTGTGACAATGTCTATTTTGTTTGTGACAGTGGGCACTGATGATGGGCATTGAACATGAAAGAATCCACATAGAGACATCATCTGTCCTCATTCGCCAGCTTCCTATCACCATGGTGACCAAGCCAAATGGTTGGGTTTATGGTCCACTGAAGTATGGTAAGTTATATATGTACAGTATTTTGTAAGGTTGAGATTTGTTGAAATGATAGAGAAGTACTGACTAAGTCATTTTTCATGGGAATGTTGTGTTGCTGAAACTCTCTTCGATGACCAATTACTTGTGTCTTATCATCATCATTATTAAGATGTTTCATTTTTATGTACTATATAATATATATGTTTTCATATTACAAGTTACATACAATCGTTTACCTGTTTGAATATCTACTTCAAAAATGAACATTTTAGGAGAAAAAGTGAAGACAAACCCATTGATAACTGTGGATACAAAGACAGTGACATTTGGGAAGCCAGACAATTTTCCCTCATTTGGCTGGGACAATGAGTACGGAGAGATGACTTGCAAGTGAGTGTAAAAGTGAACTTACAAATAAATGAATTATCGGTATACAATGTATCAGGTGGACGTTTTGGAGGCGACATGGAATGTGGAAATATCTATCAGAACATTAGGTTCAAATAAGGTCAGATAGAGGTCAAGTGACCAGTACCTAACAACAATTACATGTAGCTGTTGGAATGGTGGCTAAAAGACAGGGACAATATAATCAGTACCCTACTGATTTGTTGTGATGTTTAGTTCCAAGATTACATATGAAAAATCACCAATTTATGAGTTTATTTATACAACTCTTTGTAAAGGAAAGAATTGCTATAACGTCACAATTAAACAACTGCTTTCAGAAATTTATTTAAAAAAGTGATCGTCAACCTCCTGCTGTAGAACACTTATCAGGTCAGAATTCTGTAATTTACAAGGATGTCATTGTCTCTCCTATTTCAGTGTGCCCAGCTTTGAAGCGAGTAAGTTTCCTGTGACTAATGGTCAATTCCTGAAGTTTGTTCAGGATGGAGGCTATACCAACAAGAAATACTGGACCCCAGAGGGATGGGAGTGGCGATCATTTCGCCAGGCATGTCACCCAACCTTCTGGACCTGCGATAAAGGTATACGTAGTTGCAATATGTCTGAAGTATAAAATCTTGGTCAGTTTTATTTTAGGTCACCTGACCTGTTGCGATCACCTTTTTCTGGCGTCGTGCATCCATAAACAATTTCACATTTTTGACTTCTCAAAACCCCTGCACTGATTTCAATGAAATTTCGCAGAAACCTTCCCTTGAATAAGATGAACCAAAATAGTGAATTATATGGTTATCACCCCACAGGGGCATGAGGGATGGGGCCAAAAGGGTCTGATTGACACAAATTTCAAACATCTTCTCAACACCCATATATACTCTTCATGGATGTAAGCATCTTAAGGCTCTTTACCAAAATTGAATTTCATGGCCCCAGGGTTTCACATTTCCCTTTGGGGAGGGGGTAAGTTTACTATAGTTTATGTAGGAAAAATAGTTTTTTGAGCATAAATTTCAAAAATCTTGTTTTCAACAACCAGGTATGGTACATGAATAATATAATGCTCTTCGTGGAGGTTAGTATAATCTTAAGGCACTTCAATTACCAAAATGAGTCTCGAATTTCTTTCTGGGGACAAAGTTAACCTCAGTGTAATTTTTATAGTAAAATTGCATTTTTGAGCAAAATGTTGTTTATCTCCAATTGGAAATAACTAAGATTTATTAGTATAGGATGACAGTTTTGATGGTATGCAGATATTGACACTGGCTTACTATCATCAATGTCTTTATTCCTTTTTCATGGCACTTGAATGCTACTTACCCTTTAACCTTTATAATCAATATTGCCCATCTCAGGTGACCAACAAGGCTGCTAGGCCTGTGTTGTGATATGAGATGATTTCTAACATTATTGGATAAGATGTTCATTTCTGATGCGGTTGTCTCTGTTTCCAGGCTGTAAGTCGAGTTGTGGATCAGCTTTATCCTCTCACTCGCACTGCTCACCAAAAATATCCGATGGTATGGAGTCAAATGGCAACACCAATGGCTTCACTAAGACTGACATAGTGCCATACAAGTAAGAAATCCTGCTGTTTTACCGTTAGTCGCTCATTTCTGTGGAGGTGATGTTTTGCAGAAGCATTAATGTGATCGTGCAAATAATGAGACACATGTTGATGTCCATTTATTTCAAGATGACATAATTTTAATTTGTTAGAATATGATTTGATTGGTTTAAAGGTAAATCTTGACTATTTTAACAAGTGAATATTATCAGCTGCACAACATTTGTGTGGTGTGACTGTTTTGTTGTCATCTCCTACACAAGCGGCACTAAAGATATTTGAAGAAAGATCGTCTCACAGCAGGGTAGAAGTTAGAGTAGGTAGAAACAAATGGTCGCCTGGTTACAGGGTAGGTTAGTAACAAGATGGCTAAATAACAAGGTCATTAAGTAACATAGTTCCATTGGTTACAGATATCGTGCCATGTTTGATGAGATAAACATGCCACTTGATTGGCCAGTAGATGTGAACTACCACGAAGCTCGTGCTTACTGTGCCTGGAAGGGACCAGACTTCCGTCTGCCCACAGAGGCTGAATATGCTGCCATGAAAGGTTCAGAGGTTGGTATTTACAGCAGCTTTACCAAACAGTTTCATACAGTCTGGTTTAGACAAGTTTGTGTAAAAATGGTCGTGTGTTAATACAGTACCAATATAATGATTAGGATGGTCACTGTTTAAGAGGCAAATGAAACATAAGAACTGTCACTCAAATGAATCAACATTTGTTTTCTGCGTCTCTGTATGATGTATTAATGATTGTGTTACATTCTTTTTATGCCCCTGCCATTTATGGCCGGGGGCATATAGCGTTGCCCATGTCCGTCGCGTCGCGTCCCAAATCAGTATATACCACCTAACAACTTCATGCGGACCTTTCACTATTATTTCACATGGGGGGGGGGCAGGGGCATTCATGTCTTACAGACATTTTCTAGTTCTGTATTAGTATATCACTTTGTGATTGACGTTTCAGCTGCCCACGAGCTGTGGTGTCAAGTGTGATGTTATCTTCCAGGAGAATTCAGGTTCTAATATCAACCTGTTGTATGGATCGTCCACGGTATGTACTTCCTGAAGTAACTTCCTGTTGTAAGGTCAATGTGCAACATATTAATCTGTTTTTGTTGTCATTAATCATCACTGTATACATGCAAGTAAAAAACTGGTTTTAGTTTTATTGAAATGTATTCTCAGGTTTAACTCTTGTATACAATTCAGTGATTGGAGATGTTTGATTTCACAGCCAGTTAACATGAATGCAGCATCAGAGCTTGGATTCCATGATATTTACGGGAACGTCTGGGAGTGGACAGAGGACCACTTTAATGGACTGGATGGCTTTGAGTCTCACTTCTTGTATGACGATTATTCCACACCATGTTTTGATGGAAGACACAACATCATGATGGTGCGTTACCTACAATACACCTGGGACCAGTAGTACTGGATCTCCATCATCTAGAATTGTACATGCATTGTTCGTATGATCATTGAAAGAAGTTTTATGCATTAATTTCAACAAAACCCTAAATAAAGTGATAATCTATTGAACAAAGATATCACCCATGGCCACACCCAGAAAATGTGTACTACTACCTAATCACATATATAATTATGTCTTAAATAGTCATTTTTTTGTCTTGTGAATTATCATTTTATGCATGGTCTTTTTTCAATAAATGCAGATTTATTCAGTGTAGAGCATTACTGCAGTCACTGCTTGTTTTTATTTAGAATGGATCATGGATGTCCACTGGTAGTTATGGCTCTAAATTCACACGGCTGGGATTCCGTCGACATTTCATGCAGCATTGTGGTTTTCGGGTAGCTCGACCTGTAGTGAAGAAGAGAGAGAAGATCAACATCCCAGTGGCCAGCTTGGAAATGGAGGTGTTTGTATTGGGGGTCGGAGATCAAGGTGAGGAGACTTTTCTACATGATGTTGAAAACAGTTAAAAACTTCTGTTTTGGAGGGGTCAGAGGTTGAGAAAGGTTGTGATCTTCAAAGACATCTGGAGTTAATATTAGTAGGAGGGGTCAGAGGGACTCGAGTTTGATGTAGTTTGTTGAACGGTTGTATAGTGGCAGAGTTTATAGGAGTTGTTTAAAGTTCTATAATGTCATGTTTGGTGTAGTTTATTTACTTGCAGTGGCAGATCTCAGTATTATGTAATCATTACAGACATTCCCGAAACCATTGACACAACAAAGTATGAGCTGACCCGCAGGCGCACATCTAATTCCCAGTACGATTTTGACAGTAAGGAGGCGTTGGCAGGAATTCTGGAACAGGAGTTTGGTTATAGAGATGCTTTACCATGTGTGGTGGCTGACTTATGTAGGAGTTACACACATACCTACAAGTGTGGCACTACATCAGCGGCCTGGTTTGGGTCGGGCAGTGGCCGCGGACCCATGCTTCTCTCGTCCACATTCACCAATGTATGTACACAGGCCTGTCCTAATGTCCTGTTCGTATTTTGTGCCAGAATTTCAAACATTAGAAATCAATTATTTTTATTTGAAGACGTAAGGTCTGCTGTCTCGTACTCTTTTCTTATTGGTTAAAAAATGGTTACTTTACTCAAACTCCATCACTTGTCGGGTATTGTTCTACTCACGATTGGATAGCTGCATGTACATTTGTAGAGAATAGCTGAATTGTACATGGTTGTTTTAGCATACTTCTGCTTTCAAGTTGACTCTCTTGGTAAGAAAAAAAATGAAGTAAAGAATTGTGTCTGAAAGAAAACTGCTGTAAGATATGCTATGTATTATGTAAATTTATGAATGGTAATGTTTGTGATTTCACACATAATACAGATATTGGCTGTGGACTACAGTGGAAGATTTATCGACACAGCTCTCCGTCTACAGCGTGGTGAAGAAATACCTTATACAGGACCAGATGGTCAGGAGACCTCTGCTGTCATCATTGGGACATCCCAAAATGTCACCTTCAAACAGGTATATTGACAAGTTCTATTTGCTAATCATGTAATATTGTAATGTTATACTGTTGGGGACATATTGACAAATGAAAAACCAGCAATCATATTAAGTTTTAAAGAATTGATTTTATAGTTTAAAGTTGAGAAAAATGATTTTGAAATTCCTTTCCATTTATGTCTGAATTCACAATGTTATACAGTTTACCTGGGTCCCTAATGAGACTGGCAGGCACAACCTGGTAGTAATGACTTTCCTAGGAAGAACTCTAACACCTAAAGGTAAGTGAATTACTCAAGGAAGGCAACTCTCACATGAACATAACCAAGAGGGAGAACATTTTCACAGGTAAACAGCAAATCACCATCACAGGTAGACAAACTGTAAGACTCCTACTTGATGGTCACTAAATCACATCTACACAGGTAGACAATTCTCAAACCTAAATGTAGGTAAATCACATCTACACAGGTAGACAATTCTCACACCTTAATGTAGGTAAATCACACACTGAAAGACATAAAACTCTCACACTTAAAAGTCGGTACAGACAATTCTCAAACCTAAATGTAGTTAATATATAAATCAAACACTTAAAGGTAGGCAAACCCTCAGATCTGAAGGTGGGTAAATCCCACACTGAAAGGTAGAAAACTTTCACATCTAGAGGTTTGTGGATATTACAGGTAGACAGCTATCACACCTAAAGGTAGACAAACCACACTTTTAATGGCTGACAATTCTCACACCTGAAGTTGAGAGACTTGGACATACAAAGGTGACCACTGTCACATCTAAAGATAGGTTAATCACACAATAACATTAGTCAATCACAAACTTAAAGGTAGACAACTCTCAGACCTTTAAGATATGTAAATCACAAACTGGTAGACACCTCTGATACCTTATGGTAGGTACATCTATATCATACTTAAACTTAGACAAATCTCATGTGCAAAGTTAGGTAAATACACCTTACGGAAGACAAGTGTCACAACTAATGATAATCAAATCACTTGTCTTAAGGTAGACAAAACTTGTACCTGAAAGTATGCATATCGCTAATAGGAAGGTAGACAACTCTTACATCAGATTGTCAAAACATGTAACTGCTGTCCGTTAGGTAAAGAACTCTCATGAAATGTACTATTCAACAGTCTGCATCTCTCAAAAGATTTCTTGTTATAGATGAAGCTTTAATCTATTCAAAAATATTCGATTGGAAACTTTTGTTTTATGTTGAACGCGGTAGACACATAGAGTATTCAGGAACCTCCTACTTACCTAGGATTTTACCTAACTTATACAGCATATACAGTTAATTTGAAGGACCTGGTGTTGAGATTTTTGTAGTAAATATAGTATTCGTAAACAATAACTGTTTATGATAATTTTAGCTTGGCTGGTAAGAATGTGGGAGATTCTGGAAGACACTGGAATAGTGGTTATTGTGTCCGAGGATGAAACCTGGGGACGTGATGCTCTTGCACCACACCTGGAGAGCAGGTAACTATAATATTTCTTATTTCATGTATTGTGTATGCATATGCAGTGAATGAAACAATTTTCAGCCATGTAATTTTTCTTAACAACAGTGAAATAGATGTACTTCACAATAATTTTTATCTTCTATGAATCAAGCAATTTCATTGCCTAATATTGTTATGTTATCATTCCATACTTTATAGAAAATTGATGTAATTTTGTAATGTCATGTTTGATAAGGCAATGCAGCAGTGTATGAAATTATCAAGGTAACGTTTCATTATAAATGTCAATCTGTGATTGAATTATAAAGATTAACTTAAATTAATTTTGATATTATTCCTAAAAACAGAACAAAAATAAATAATACCGTTGACATAAATAGTTACTTTGAGTATGCATGCTGATATTTGTTTTGTGGCTCAAAAACCAATTCAATAATTAAAGTTGATCCTTAAATACTTTCTAGACATATTACCTTCATTTTTCAGTAATTAATGATATTTACATAGTGGGGTTATAACCAATATAAGGTCAGCTTACTCAAGTTAAAAATTGTCAACTCTTGTCATCTCTAAACATAGATAAATTCTGTTTAAGTTTTGTTCTCATGATACTTTGTAAATCTTTACAAAATTCAGTAAACTTTGCATTACAGAAATTATAACCAAGATGTCTACAAACCAGTTTAACATTTGTCATGTTTACAATGTATGTTTCTTTCCTGTTTTAGATTGAAATGTGTTTGCATCCAGGAAGTCCCCTATGAGAAAAGTGGAGGGAAAACGGTTGCCGTGGTAACCGTGTGGTCCTTGAAGTGTTGAGAGCTGTAGTCCTGACTGTCAGCAACTGTTATGAACAGATTTTGTGTGTTTCCCTAAGGATTAATGCTTGATCCCGACATCAGAGCTGTAGCAGATTTCTTGTGGTTTTTTTCCTCTTTGTATTGATGCTTGGTCCTGACTAAGGACCTGTAGCAGATTTCTTGTGTATTTTCCCCGTTACATTGATGCTTGGTCCTGACTAAGGACCTGTAGCAGATTTCTTGTGTATTTTCCCCGTTATATTGATGCTTGGTCCTGACTAAGGACCTGAAGCAGATTTCTTGTGTTTTTTCACTTTGCATTGATACTTGGTCCTGACTAAGGACCTGAAGCAGATTTCTTGTGTTTTTTCCCCTTTGTATTGATACTTGGTCCTGACTAAGTACCTGTAGCAGATTTCTTGTGTTTTTTCCCCTTCGTATTGATGCTTGGTCCTGACTAAGGACCTGTAGCAGATTTTGCTTTGTGTTCTTATATTGGAATTAATGTACAAAAGAAGTCCATTTATTCAGTTCTATATTAAATGTACTAACATTGATGTGATATTTTCTTTGAGGCAAAGTGTATACTATGTGATGCTTTTAGTTATCAGACATAACATGAAGACAACATAGTGTTTATATAGTCAGAAGGATGCCTGTTGTGTTGTTATAGTTTATCAGATGTCAGAGTATTATTGTTTGTTGTAATTAAAACTTTTACTGATGTTTCTTGAAGAAGACATGAAGCTTTAATGAGGAGATGTGTTGTATTTATTGTGTTTAACTATATGATATTTACCTTATATTTTGTATGTGTTGTCGACACTGCCCTCTACAATAGTGTCTCTATTGTCATGACAAAATACCCATCTTTTTATTGGTTGTTACCAATAGCCTTGTTCAACTAAAGACATTTCTTTATTATACAAGATACTTTTCTGGTAGTTAGGTCTCTGGTAGATACACAAACTAGGATTATATATTATTTTCTATGATGTATTACATGAACTGAAGGTATTTCAGGGAATTGTAATCATACATTTTTGATATAAGAGATTAGGATTGAGATGATTCATTGTGTTACACACAAACGATAAAGCTATTTATTGTGTTACACACAAACGATAAATCTATTTATTGTGTTACACACAAACGATAAAGATATTTATTGTGTTGTTTTAAACACTTGATCCACCTGTTCTAATGTGGCTGGCTTTGTGTTTATCACTATATAAATTTGATTATGGGATTTTGGTCTTTTGTTTTTTGTCAACAAGTGACTTCAGCATCTGAGATAGTACCTGGTAAGACTGATGACATTTGGTATTTATACAGAACTGTTCCATCTAATGTTCAAACCGATGTCAAGGTCGCCAAGACTATGAAAAAGAAAACTGATTTTCGTGTTCAATTTGGTCTATGAAACTGATACTTCAAACACTCATTCTTTACAGATAGTGGTTTTGTTTGGAACACGGTAGTATTTCAGATCTGAAGGTCATTAATGGAGGTCATTGTTCTTATATGTGCCTCCGACTTATCAAAAGTCTGCTATATGGTCGCCTGTGGCTGTCTTAAAGTTTGTCACCTTCAGAACATTGGTAATGGATTCTATGAACATTTTTTCCAAATAATAAAAAAACCTTTTCTCTATTGAAGCATTTTTCAAATTCTCCAATTAGGTTAGCTTACATCTATTTTCGGTTATACGCGAGAAAGACAATTTAAGGTATGACATCATTTCAATCATGACGTCACCTGGAGTGGAATATCTCGTAGAGATACCAGACTGGTTGGACGAGACAGAAAAAATTAACAGGGTACCGCGAGAGATTTATAGAAACTTTAGCCCTCATACAGGTGAGATCAATAGGATCTTTGGCTAGATTGAGGGTAGAACAGAGAAATATCTAACCGCGGAAGAGATTCACGATTGTGTAACCCGAGACTATATTGGGAATCTCCTCCGAGTGTTTCTCTGTCCTACCTTCAAACTAGGGGATTGTCCTTTCGCTACTCCTCAACGTTATATGGACGGATGTGTGTGGTGTTAACGTTACACAGACGGATATGTGTGATATTGACGTTATACAGACAGATGTGTGTGGTGTTGGCGTTATATGGACGGATGTGTGTGGTGTTAACGTTATACAGACGGATATGTGTGATATTGACGTTATACGGACATATGTGTGTGGTGTTGGCGTTATACGGACGGATGTATGTGATATAGACGTTATACGAACGGATGTGTATGATAATGACGTTATACGGACGGATGTGTGTGATATTGACGTTATACGGACGGATGTGTGTGGTGTTGACGTAATACGGACGGATGTGTGTGGCATTGACGTAACACGGACAAATGTGTGTAGTATTGACGTTATACGGACAAATGTGTGTGATATTGACGTTATACGGACGGATGTGTTTGATATTGACGTTATACGGACATTTGTGTGTGGTGTTGTCCGGACAGATGTATTAGGTGATGTCGCTATACGGACGGATGTGTGTGGTATTGACGTTATGCGGACGGATATGCGGATATAGACGTTATACAGACGGATGTGTGTGATATTGACGTTATACAGACAGATGTGTGTGATATTGACGTTTTACGGACGGATGGTTGTGGTATTGACATTATACAGACAGATGTGTGTGATATTGACGTTATACGGACAGGTGTGCGTGGTGTTGACGTTACACGGACGGATGTGTGTGATATAGACGTTATACGGACGGATGTGTGTGATATTGACGTTATACGGACGGATGTGTTTGGTGTTGTCCGGACGGACGTATTGGGTGATGTCGCTTTACGGACGGATGTGTGTGGTATTGACGTTATACGGACGAATGTGTGTAATATAGACGTTATACGGACGGATGTGTGTGATATAGACGTTATACGGACGGATGTGTGTGATATAGACGTTATACGGATATTTGTGTGTGATGTTGGCCGGACAGATGTATTGGGTGATGCCGCTATACGGACGGATGTGTGTGATATAGACGTTGTACGGACGGATGTGTGTGATATTGACGTTATACGGACGGCTGTGTGTGGTGTTGATGTTATACGGACGGATGTGTGTGATATTGACGTTATAGGGACAGATGTGTGTGGTGTTGACGTTGTCCGGACAGATGTATTGGGTGATGTCGCTATACGGATAGATGGTTGTGGTATTGACGCTATACGGACGGATGTGTGTGCTGTTGACGTTGTACAGACACAAGTGTCTTGCGTTCGAATTATGTCTCTGTTTATTACGATCTTTTAAAAGAAACTTTGTACATCCGCAAATATTTACTTTGGCACGTGTTATAAATTCTTGTTAGATTTTAAAATTATACATAACGACACCAAAGAAAATATTGACTTTCTCCTTACCCAGGCTGTAATTGACAGGTTCTCAGTCGCGGTATTTACAACAAAGACCCTTCATTCGATGACATCTGTAAACAGTTTATGTCCATCAGTATACTCACGTTCCCAAGATTTTAATTTTATATGTGTCATAAAATTATACATGTTACGTAGGACGAGACCTGGTGTATTTGATAATCAATATCACAGGTAACTAGGTTTTCGTGTGAGAGAGGTATACTTCTTGTGACCCATGCTATGGTATGAAATGTTTTGGACTCAATGTTCCCCTCAAAATGAAGGCAGATAGAGACGCATGGCATGTTCATAAACGTTCTTGAACATCCTGGATTGGATTATTGAAAACAATATTAAGATTTATACTGTCCGGCCTTTTTCCGACGTCAGCCTAATTTCCCATCAGGGTGTATACTTAAGGCTTCGACAAATAGCTGTATTTAAACATAAACACACAAAAACGCATTATTTAAGGATTAGTTTTGTAATTTGGTAAGGTTATCGGGGTTTAACTACAATTTAATTCTAGTAAAATGAATTAGCTAGTCAAATTGAATGTTATTTTAATGTTTGTAAACTTGGAAATCGATAAAAACGAACCTGTATTTCATTAAAGAAAACGTATCCGGATTTACTACCTATTTTGTTATTGGATATAACTACAATTGAACTCGAGTAAATTTTACATAACTTGTTCATTTTTAAAATTTCAATTGTAGTTATTACCCACTAATAAAACAGAATAGATAGTTAATCCTTAAAGAAAATCATACGAAACAGAATCATAGTTGTCCACCAATGTGCCAGAGTCAGAAACAGATACACATTTGAGGAGTACGTCGGATTACTAGTATCCTTATTACATACAGTATCACAAGGTGTTTGTTATGTTATCTAACAATGCCAGTAAGAAAAGTGTCAAAACACATTCATATAGAATAGCTGGACACAGTGAAGTAAAACTTAAAATCAGACAAAACACATTCATAGACAGCTGGACACAGTACAGTAAAACTAAAAAATAGACAAAACACATTCATATGTATACAGCTGGACACAGTGAAGTTAAACTTTTAAAGAGACAAAACACATTCATATAGAATAGCTGGACACAGTACAGTAAAACTAAAAAATAGACAAAACACATTCATATGTATACAGCTGGACACAGTGAAGTTAAACTTTTAAAGAGACAAAACACATTCATATAGAATAGCTGGACACAGTACAGTAAAACTAAAAAATAGACAAAACACATTCATGGAGGATAGCTGGACACAGTGAAGTACAACCTACTGTTTTATGAATTTAAATGGTGGGTGTGTCTATTGACTTAATCAGGGTACATTGTCAGTAATACGTTATCATCGATTAACACAAGAGATCATTTGCCGTGTTTATTGATTGGATCAAATGAAAATTTGTCGTGTAAATAAATTTGTTTATATAAATATTTCCTACGCAAATCAATCTGACAAAAATGCTTTGTATATTTATTTCTGTTTAATTTCACATCATTAACGAATACATGTTGGTCCATCACAGAAGTTACAAATTACAAAGTATTCACACAAACAAATTAAACATTTAGTAAGGAAATATTTTGTTTAGATTAATCGTTTGGGATGATTATTCGCGAATAAAATACATTTATTTCAATCATTTAATGTATATCACTTACCAATCACACTGACATTTAATACGAATTAATTGTAGACCAATATACAGTCGCCCCCGATTAATAACTGTTGTTTTACAATGAAATGTACACACTTGTACTTGTAGACAAAGCAAGTCTGTGTCTTTGTCTACATGATTTTAGCAATAAACTGCCCAAATCTCAAGGTTTAGTGGTAGAAAACATCCTTTGCTGATGAAAACAGGCTGGAAGAGTCACGACTCTTGTACCGTTGATATATTGACAGTGACTTAACTTCAGATATAGAAGTTATAAATATAATATATATATGTGTGATACCTGGCGTACAAAGTAGATTTCACGAATATCCTAGTTTCTATGCAGTCAATGACCTAGGTACCTAACATTATGTTTGATCCATGAATTACGCACCTTTAGTGATTTTGGTTTCGTCCCTGTGACATTCAAGGTTTCTCACACTAGTTTACGAGTGTTCTCGTAGAGTTTTATGTGGTCTGGTGGCACAGTGGATAGCGGACTCGGCTTTTACCGGGTTCAGTTCCCCAACACATGGTACTTCATTATTTGTACCTGTACACTGTTTTCCTACCTTAAGACCCTTGCAGACTTACAGTTCAGGATGAGAAATACAAATGTTAAAACGTATTTAGAAATTGTTAATTATTTGATTTACCATTATAGTTTTATTCATCCAACTGCTTCGTTATCCTTGGTAAGACCACTTCCATATTTGGTGTCGCAATGATTGTGTCCACACAGAATTAGTTTGTATAAGCGTCTACACTAAACGTCCATGGCTGTTTCTTGCTCCCTTCGATGAGGTTCCAGTTTTGTTGGTTCTTCTGTGAGTTCCTAGTGATGATAGTCCAACCGAATATGACATTTATTCTTTATTGCTGTCACTTCCAGCTGATAGCCTTTCGAGGTTTATTTGTTGTCCTTGTATCCGGAGATTTCCTCACCGTCTCCGGCTTTAGAAACTGTTTTCCCATCGGACGTTTGATCTTACTTTCATTTCCACTCATTTTGTTTTCATTTTTTGGAATTGCCGGTGTTTTGTTCCATCGTTTGTTAGAGCGTGTGTATTGTGTAATAAAGATTTTGACGGGTCCGAGACACTTGGTGTATGCACAGTAACAGCAATCGTTCGTGTGACACGGGTACGACAGTTTATACAGCTCTTCCACCTCTGGTTGTCGACCTTTTTTGTCGGCAATTTTTGTTGAAGATGCGTTCCTTTGACGTGACGTCACATTTGTACTTTTATAAGTTGCAGACAGTCTTGTACTTTGTCTAGTGGATACACGGGATCGCACATTGTCTTCACTATCCGCCACCAGCACGGGCACACGCACGTGTTTCTTGTGATTATATTCCATTTTCTGACTAGGAACAGAAGTCCCCTTACTCTTCAATATCCTTAAGAAAATTCCGTTTAACGTTCGCTCTATTCACAGTTTACACATTACTGCTGGTTGATATGGAGCAGGTCAGATGTCCTCGAGCGTTGGGGGGAAGCACGGGTAAGGTTTGTACTATAATCGTATCACGTATCCACTTGGCAACCTTAATTATGAGTTATG
This sequence comes from Ylistrum balloti, assembly GCF_031769215.1. Classification (NCBI taxonomy): domain Eukaryota; kingdom Metazoa; phylum Mollusca; class Bivalvia; order Pectinida; family Pectinidae; genus Ylistrum; species Ylistrum balloti. Next base: position 168,886 of record NW_026782232.1, read on the forward strand.
AGTTATCTCCCTTCATGTCCCGATCTCATGTCCAGGTAATGTAACCGTCATCCTTTTTCGATAGCCTTTTCTGACCTTTACAAATATAACTGCTATATAATTAAGATGTTAATTACTTAAGATATTTACTGTGACAACCTTTACTTTTAAAACGTATAACTCCTGTCCTTTTTACAACATGTTTACCTTAAGTCGGTCCTTCTGTATCTCATATAGTGAAATTCCTTGTTATTGAGAAATCTTTTCTCTCGAGAGATTTCCGTATGATGGACAGGGTTTATGTGATAGTATACGTTTACCAGGTTTCAGGCTTCCACGAATATCAATTACAACATACTAATAATTTGTGAATTATCAATTATCACTCACGCGAGTTCGGAACATTTAACATCCTTCTAATATGAGATGAGAGCCTGCGTTTCATACAGCACACACTGATAATTATTCTGTGATCAGAGTCTAGATTTAATCCTTGTTGTGTTGAAGCAGTGAAATCCAAGTGCAGAGGAAATGCAATGAATCTTCCAACGAGACGATGACAAGAGATATCGATCTGTGTGTTCAATTAACGCAGATTATCTCGTTAACCGCGGACCACCACATCGATCAGAATGTGTGACGTAAATCAGCGGTCGCCTCATCCGTCAGGTACCCACTCTTCACATGGGGGATTCAAATCTCACTTCGATTTATCCTGTAGTTCAAACGAAGATCACTTAATTACAAACAATTTCAATCAAAGCATGGCATTAAAACGTTCAGAGAAAATGGTAGTTTATCAAAGCTACGTTCAACAGTATAAAGGGTTAATATGGCTGACTTACCGACCTCGGAAAACGTTAAGTATAGAACACTTTTAACTCCGTACTACAGATCCAGAAACACTGAGTTCAGAAATCTCCTTCCGTTACTAGGATTAGGGTACTACCTCTCGTTTATGTCCTAGATATACTGATACACGATACCCTGATTCTCACGTTAAATACATTTTCAAATATTTGTTTTCTCATTGGCTGGTATTCTCCTGTCATACTGATAGCTCCAGTGGGTTAGAGATACTCCATCCTCACGGGCACGACCTGAGTAAACACCCCGTCTGTCAACAAACAAACTGCTATTGACACATATTTTATGAGCGAACATAAAAACATTGGTATCCCTTCTGACGAGTACACACACATCTGATTAATGTCCCTCACATTCACAAAACATACGTGGATTGTGCAAGATTTAATTTACAAAATCTTCAAACGTTTTGATGAAGCATATACAATTGCATACTTTTATAAATTGCCGACAGGAAATTGCACTCCGAGTCACGCCCCTCATAAAGAACTACCTGGAGCCTTTCCGTACTTTTTTTGTCACGTACCAATATTAAATCAACACCAGTTTATCAAGGGAAATAAATGAAAAAAAAACCTAATTGCAAGTGTAGGAGGTAGACGGTAGAGGTATACGAACGCTTCAGGACGCGTCCAATGTTACCGCGAACTATGTCACAGCATTCAAAAGTCGAGCTCCCGTCGATGTTTCAATACGTGACGGGTTCCATTGGCAATATAAAACCCCATAATTACAGTTATTGGTAGTAAACAAGTCTGCTATTCATTGCATTCATCTGTAAACAGTAGCGACGACGGGGTCAACTGCGAAATGGCATGTTTTTTGTCATTTACGTTTATATGAAATATGTTCACTAGCGGTAAATATTAAGTAGTCACTGTGTTACTGTTTTATCTTTACACGAGAAGTTTTTTGTTTGTTTACTTGTTGTTGGGATAGTTGCCTTTCCACAGCTAAGGTCATTTTGAGGCGGGATCTTGAAGTAAATGGTGGCTACCTCGATGAACCCTACACGGGAGGATCGCAATATGCTTTTCAGAGTATTTGAGCCATCGTGACGGACTGTCAGTCCTGATTACATAATGAAATGTGTTGTATGATAGGCCAAGGGCCTAATGTTTTCAATAAATCACGAATCTTGATCTGTTTGTGTTTCTAAAGGAAGTCGATGCCACGCATTTTGACTGTGTCGTTAATCGTGATGTCATAATGCAGTGCGCGTATGGGAAGTCATCTTAGTTCGAGCTAGATGACATGACAACCATTACTTCACTCTATATTATGTCATATAACAACAAGACTCAAACATGTTACGTGACAAGAAATTGAAAGGACACACTAAATAATTTAATGATTTGTAGGGTTACCTTTTCTCCAGGAGTTCGTTATTGTGTCCTCGCGTCATTGTACGCGTTTATCTAAAGGATATACACTATGGGTCTGATGTACATGTAAGTGCCTGACGCTGCCCCTAGTCTGACAGGTCTATAAGCTTGAGGACTGCCGGATTCTATTCCAAGAGATGGTTGTGGTGTACTTCTCGATTTAATGTTAAGATCTGTCATGGATGTCCAGTACTTAACACTCCATCATTCCTTCTTGTGAAACCCTTCTATAGTTCAGCGAGTAGTTTTCATCACATTATCCATGTTCATTTCATTTCCTCGTTAGGATATATGGACGAGTGCGTTCAGTCTTCTCACGTACACAATGTTTGTAAGTGTTACAACAGCATTAAACTGGCTCGTCATATCAATTTTTGTTTATTCAAAATTTAACTTAACGATCAAACATCATTTGTATATCTCTGCCAGCTAAATATATTTCGTACTACGTGTCTACTGGTTTGCCTTATAAATCATACTTGGTCATATAGGTCTTGGTAAAAGATGCGTTGACTTATGTTTTCGAGGCAATAGCAAGATATTTTTCTCCATCTTTCATATCAGTTGTTTTTACAAGTGTGAATTTGGTTTCGAAGGTACATATACTTGAACTGTTGTGTATGTTTCATCCAAACGTTTCGGTGTTATTCATCGTATCTTCATAAAACAAGCGTGACAGTGACTCTGCTAAATGTTCCCCGCAAACTATATTGGACAGAAAAACTTATCAAAGGGCAAGAATTCTGAAATTAGGTGATTTTAGGCCTTGAATTCGGTACATCGTACATCGTACATCCTCTTAATATGGTCAATGTACACATTATCCTAGTTTAAATGCAAACAAAGTAAAGCCCTAGATACGAAATTTTAACAAAGGGCATTAATTCTGTAATTGAGGGGTCGCATACATTGCATATCGCCTTAGTTTAACCAGTATAAACACACCAAGGTTCATGATCCTTGCTTAACTGTGGACAAGGTTATAACCCGGACACGAAAGGACGTACGGAAAGACGGGCTACGGACGGAGAAAGCGGCGATGATGTTCTACCAGATTTCAGGCAGTCTAAAATGCCATGAACACCTGGCCTTTTTGTGATCTCTTTTATCAGCCGTTAGTTCCAAAGCGATGTTACATGTATTCACCACGCCATTACTCCGTCTGTGTTAGTATCGGCGGGTTATCTATTGTTGCGGAAGACTGACATGGACCAGTTTTATTTCATTCTCATTGCCGCTACATGCAGGCAACCAAAGCATATTTTTTGCATCCTGTTTGACAACGCAGCTACAATTGTTTCTTTTATTTTATTCAAATCGAATTCTTACGAAAGTTGAATATGTTTTGTAGTCAATATCCAATTCAAACTCATTTCATTATAAC